>NC_090336.1:35494617-35795711 GCF_035084215.1 Heptranchias perlo
CATGTGTTACATTTCCAACTGCAAGGATGTTACCAGTAAAGTACAATGGTCCCCTAGTCAAAGTGTATCTTCCAATACATACACTGCTGCATAAATCTGATCAGCATGGAGCAAGAATACTGCATTTTTAGAACACAAACTTTAAGAGTGATGGAACAGAGCAAGATTAAAATCTTTTGTTAACAACTCTCCCAGTTCCCATCTAAATGGTCCTATTACAAATTCTGGTCTGCCATAGATACCTGCTCAGGTTTACTGGTATCAGTCACTCCCGTAACCAGTCTAAGCATCTTACTTGATATTTATACACTAGCATAACCTGGGGGTGTAACAATAGTTCCGCCCCGTAACCTGAAATAGATAATCTCTTCTTCCACATGTGTACAGTACTTCTTCAATCCCTCTGAAGGTGGATATTTGGCGCAACAAGGCTTGATACAAATCATTATGCTGCTTTATTTCACAGTGAGTATAGGGCAGCTGTTATCAGATTCACTTAGTTCAATCAGTACAACTTATCTTCATGTAGTAATACAAAAATAACGAACACGCTAAACTTCCCTACATCAATGGGTCATCTTGCTTGACTTCAACAAACTAATTTCTAACTTTCTCTGCATTGTATCAGTCATGCAGCCTTTCACTAAGCCTCACAGCTTGCAGCCTTCGGTTTCAAAAACCTGCCTGTATCTGTCTGTGTGTTTTATCTCTTGCTGTTCAAGGGCAAAAATGGGATCAATGACTTTCCAATACAATGGATGTTAGGGGTTTTTCAACTGCTACGACACACTAATGAATTGCTTATTCATGCTCCAAAGGCAAATAACAACAAAGCAACCCAACAGCATCTTAATTACCCATCATCTCAGGACTCCTATTTTTAAACTTACGCGAACACTCTATGCTTTGAAACACAACAATTGAAGTAAATCTTTTTCCAAATCCTTTCTGCAGAAAAATGGTCAAGAAATCCTAAAACATGTGTTGGATTCACATCAACTGTAGGCCTGCTCAGAAAAGTCATAAGATTGGATTGTGTGGGAAATGGAAATGGCACATTGGTGCAATTGAAACTGAGGCACATTGTTGAGACAGTGTAGAAGGAGTTTTATTTTGCATCTACTCTGGAGTGCCTGATGAAAACATTGGGAACCTAAATGAAGTGTTACATTCCTCAGTACTGAAATCCTTCAGCTTTTAAAAAATTAATTATCGGGATGTGGACATCGCTGGCAAAGCCAGCATTTATTGCCCATCCCTAGTTGCCCTGATGTGGTGGTGGTGGGCCTTCTTTTTGAACCGCTGCAGTCAGGTGGTGAATGCTGATTCTTTGTAGTTGTTTGATGAAACTGAATGGCTTGCTAGGCCACTTCAGAGGGCAGTTAAGGGTCAATAGCATTGATATGGGACTGGAGTCACATATAGGCCAGATCAGGTAACAAAGGCAGGCTTCTTCATCTATAGGAAAAAAGGTTTAGATTTCCTTACCTAAAGGACGCTAGTGAACCAGTGGGTATTTACGTCCATCTGACAGCACAATGATCACTTTTACTGATACCAGCTTTTTATTTCTGGATTTTTGAAAAAACTAAATTCAAATTCTCAAACTGCCATGGTGGGATTTGAACTCTCATTCTCTGGCTAGGCCTCTGTATTACTAGTCTGGTAACATAACCTCTACACTACTTCACCCTATATTACACTCAGCCTATAATTGTGAATTCACTTATCCTCTCTTTACAGGGGAGAATTTAAGCCAAACTAATTTACTTACAAAGATTTTAACAACATCCAATAGGGCAGGATTTCACACAGAAGAGCAAGATGCACTGGATATTCCACCTTAAGGGCAACAGGAAAATCAACATTGGCTCAAACAACTGCAAAGGGACATCCCATCAGCCAACCATAGAGCACCACTGACAGGTCACAGGTTTTCAAACTGGGACCCATGAGGTGATCCCAGAGATCATTGAAATCATCAGATTTATGAGGCTGAGGCTTGGCATAGTGCATACTATAAGTGCAGTCTAATGAATTCTATATTTTTTCTGTATTTGTTGACCTACTAGCACATTATTTTTGATACGTATTGTGCACTACTGAAAGCATTTTCTGCTACAATGATTACAAGTTAAAACTTTGGGTAGCAGACTGTGTTTCATACATTAGTGGAGGGGGGGGGGTCTCTCGAAGTGTGTCAATATTGGAATGGTTGCAGGAATATTTGAAAATTATTGATTTAGGTTACTGTCAGTCCTATTCTCCTGATTGAAAGAGGCAGTCACATACGCTATTGCAGGAAAATTAATTGAGGGGCTGATAAGGAATAGAAAATGAAATGCAATAGTTTTTTAAAAAACAGATTCAACATTTATATTTTAAGAGAGAAGCCTACTTACCAATCCTTTTGTGATACATTTTTGTTGTAAATATGACCTGCATTGTCTTTGTAAGGTGGACAAATGCACGTGCACCTGATATCTCCAAAATTCTGCAACACAACAGATGTATAATTAGACCACAATAGTGGTGCAACTTTATTTACGTTGATTTAAAACTATTGTATGAGCCTTGCGCCACCTACTACTGAATGCATAGGGATAACTTAGGAACACATGTCTATGTTGGAACATGCACTGTAAAGGCCCAGTACCATTACTAAGGCATCTTTCCATAAACATATTAATGCCACACACCACCACTGCAAACTGTGAACCAATCCTGATTGTCACTTTAAGCAGTACAGTAGAACTTCAGCATTTGGAACCTTTAGGACTGGTACATTTATCTGTAATATATATATATTTACAGTATATTGCAAGTCTTACATATGTAACATGCACTTTCTGTCCACATTAACCTTACTTTCTGTGTCACAATTTTTAAATCACACTTTTTTAGGTCAACACTTATAATGGACAAATTATACACCGACATTTGCCTCCATGGACATTTGCCGACATGGCACTCTTGCACTATTCTTGCCTGCCTCCCATCACATCAGCCTCTGCTGGCCACACAACTGAAAACTGCTCTTAACTACAACTAACATACCCATTTTGTTAAAAGAAAATTGAAGTTCATCCCTGTATCTCTTCTGGCTCTGCCCAATTTGCCCTATACTCAGTCTCCTCCCACCCCACCTTAGCCACAAATCCCAGCTCCTTATTTAAAATGCCAGCTGATAGTCAGTTCTTTATATAATCAAATGTTTGCTGGGCCCTGCTCTCTCCCAGCTCCCCCTCAGCTCTAGGTCTTGCCAAAAATGTTTTTAAAGTAGGGTTGGAGGAGGTTACAGAGCTGATAGGGCTGAGGCCACGGTGGGATTAAAATACGTGGATGAGAATTTTAAATTACAGGCATTGGAGTACTGGGAGCCAATGTCGGTCAGTGAGCACAGCGTTGATTGGTGAGCAGGACTTGGTAGGTTAGGATATGGGCTGCAGAGATATGAATGAGTTGAAGTTTATGGAGGGTGGAGGATGGGAGGCCAACCAGCAGGGCAATGGAATAGTCAAGTCTGGAGAGGACAAAGGATTGAACAAGGATTTCTGCAGGAGATGGGCTGATGCGGATGATGTTACAGTGATGGAAGCAGGCGGTTTTTGAGGATATGAAGTTGAAAGCTCAGCCAGGGATCAAATAGGACACTGAGGTTGTGCCCACAACAGCGGCCAGGGAGTGGGATGGAATCAGTGGCATTGGTATGGAGTTTGTAGTGGGGGCTGAGAACATTGGTTTTGGTCAGGAGGAAATTATGGCTCATCCATGACTGGATTTCAGACACGCAATCTGACAACATAGAGGCAGTTTGGTGTCGAGAGAGGTGGTGGTGAGAGAGCTGGATGTCATCTGTGCACATATAAAGTTTGACACTATGTCTTCAAATTATTTTTCCATGGGGCAGCATGTAGATAAGGAACAGAAGGGGGCCAAGGATAGATCCTTGGGGGAACCCCACAGATAACAGTTCAGGGGCAGGAAGAGAAGCTGGAAATGCTCTGGCTACAAAATAACCTATTGTAGCCAGAGCATTTGAACAAGAGTGGAACCAAGCAAGGCATGTCCCATTGAGCTGGACAATGAAGGAGAGATATTGAAGGAGGATGTGTAGTCGACTGAGAGGTCAAGGAGAGATAATGCACCACGGTCACAGTCACAGAGGATGCTATTTGTGACATTGATTAGGACTGTTTCAGTGCAGTGGGATGAGTAGAAACCTCATTCAAACAAGGAGTCGCAGGAAAGAGGATGAATTTGGCAGGTGATGACATGTTTGTGGACTTTGGGGAGGAAAAAGAGGTTGGGGGTGGGGTGGTAGTTTGCGAGGACAGTGGAGTCGAGGGTGGGATTTTTGAGGAGGACGCTGGCAGGACCAAGCGAAAATAGGTCCACTGGCCTTATTTGTTTATGTGGGTGCCCATTGCAGCCCCAGACGCAGTTCCCCGGTCGCATAGGGGAGCGAGATCGGCTGGCTGGGATGCCAGATCAGGGCAGCAGGCAGATCCAGGGGGGTGGGGGAGGGGCTCCTCCTGGCTGCACGTTCAGGCAAGTCTAAAATTTTTACTTACCTTTTACCTCTTTAAGGGCCGTTGGTTTGGCTGCTATGCGCCCGAGAAAACTAACTGTAGCACTCTGTCGCGATCCAATTTGGCGAAGAGGCCTGAAGTAGGCAGTGGGCCCCCAATTTACATTGGCAATGGACCTAACGTCTGTTTCAGGTGGGCAAACTGGACGACTACAGGGCGCTGTAACCAATATGGTGTGCAATTCTGGTGTAAACTGAGTGCATACACACTGCACACCATATTGGACCCATCAGCGCCTGTTTCTTTCTCAAGATAATGGCACTGTGCAATCAGGTTTCTCGGCTTATGTTCTTACAACTGCAGCAATAAATTCCCATTAAATTGTAAAACTCCCCAGGTTGAGACATGAGCTAGACTACCAAGCACCTGCATATCAAAAGCTTTTCCAAAATTTGCAGCAGTCTCCATCATTATCAGCTCTGTAAGAGCTGCAATTTGCAGCAGGGCATGAAGAAATTAAAGATGTTTGGTTCTCATCTAAACAGCTACAAAATAATAATCAATAATTGATCAGACTAATCTTTACACCAAAAAGAGTTGCATAAGGAGAGCATTTAGGGAGCAGCGATCATAGTATCATAAGGTTTAGAATAGCTATGGAAAAGGACACAGACCACTCTAAAGTAAAAATATTCAATTGGAGGAGGGCCAATTTCAATAGGTTGAGAACAGATCTGGCCCGGATAAATTGGAATCAAAGATTGGCAGGCAAAACTGTAATTGAGGGGCGGGGTCGATTAGGGACCATAAAGGAGATCTACTCATGGAGGCAGAGGGGATGGCCAAGGTACTAAATGAGTACTTTGCATCTGTCTTTACCAAGGAAGAAGATGCTGCCAGAGTCTCAGTAAAGGAAGATATAGTTGAGATAGTGGATGGGCTAAAAATTGGAAAAGAAGAGGTACTAGAAAGGCTAGCTATACTTAAAGTAGATAAGTCACCCGGTCCAGGTGGGATGCATCCTAGGTTGCTGAGGGAAGTAAGGGTGGAAATTGCGGAGGTACTGCCCAAAATCTTTCAAACATCCGTAGATACAGGGGTGGTGCCAGAGGACTGGAGAATTGTAAATGTTACAGTCTTGTTCAAAAAAGGGTGTAAGGATAACCCAGCAACTATAGGCCAGTCAGTTTAACCTCAATGGTGGGGAAACTTTTAGAAACGATAATCCAGGACAGAATTAACAGTCACTTGGATGAGTGTGGATTGATGAGGGAAAGCCAGCACGGATTTGTTAAAGACAAATCGTGTTTAACTAACCTGATAGAGTTTTTTGATGAGGTAACAGAGAGGGTAAATGAGGGCAATGCAGTTGATGTGATGTATATGAACTTTCAAAAGGCGTTTGATAAAGTGCCACATGGTAGGCTTATCATCAAGATTGTGGTACATGGAATAAAGGGGGCAGTAGCAACATGGATTGGCTAAGGGACAGGAAACAGAGAGTAGTGGTGAACGGTTGTTTTTCGGACTGGAGGGAGGTGTACAGTGGTGTTCCCCAGGGGTAGGTGCTGGGACCACTGCTTTCCTTGATATATATTAATGACTTGGACTTGGATGTACAGGGCACAATTTCAAAACTTGGAAGGGCAGTAAACAGTGAGGAGGCTAGTGGTAGACTTCAAGAGGATTATAGACAGGCTGGTGGCATGGGTGGACATGTGGCAGATGAAATTTAATGCAGAAAAATGCGAAATGATACATTTCGGTTGGAAGAACGAGAAGAGACAATATAAACTAGAGGGCACAATTCTAAAAGCAGTACAGAAACAGAGAGATCTGGGGGTATATATACAAATCGTTAAAGGTGGCAGGGCAGGTTAAAAAAGCATACGGGATCCTGGGCTTTATAAATAGAGGAATAGAGTACAAAAGTATGGAAGCTATGATGAACCTTTATAAGCGATCTTACAACACCAGGAACCTTTATAAAACACTGGTTCGGCCACAACTGGAGTATTGTGTCCAGTTCTGGGCATCGCACTTTAGGAAGGATGTGAGGGCCTTAGATAGGGTGCATACGTGATTTACTAGAATGATTCCAGGGATAAGGTCTTTAGTTACATGGATAGACGGGAGAAGCTGGGGTTGTTCTCTTTGGAACAGTGACAGTTGCGAGGAGATTTGATGGAGGTATTCAAAATCACGAAGGGTCTAGACAGAGTAGATAGAGAGAAACTGTTCCCATTGGCGGAAGGGTCAAGGACCAGAGGACATAGGTTTAAGGTGATTGGCAAAAGAACCAAGGTGACATGAGGAAAAACTTTTTTTTTAAACACAGTGAGCGATTAGGATCTGGAATGCACTGCCTGAGGGGGTGGTGAAGGCAGATTCAATCATGGCCTTCAAAAGGGAACTGGATAAGTACTTGAAAGGAAAAAAATTGCAGGGCTACGGGGATAGGACGGGGGAGTGGGACTAGCTGGATTGCTCTTGCATAGAGCCGGCGCGGACTCGATGGGCTGAATGGCCTCCTTCCATGCTTTAACTTTTCTATGATTCTATGATAAACCAAATGATCTATCGCCATCAGAAATCTACATACAACAGTAAGGCTTAAAGTTAAATCAAAAGCTAACATTATGAAAGCAAATAGGAACATAACTGAGCAAATTACAAAAACACTACAACCTAAGAATTGGAAGAAAAAAATTACTCAAGGGCTCATACACTACAGCCATTGTAAAAATACAATTTGATTCTCCTCATGTAAGAGCAGAACATAAGAAATAGGAGCAGGATTAGGCGATACGGCCCCTCGAGCCTGCTTCGCCATTCAATAAGATCATGGCTGATCTTCAACCTTAACTCCACTTTCCCACGCAATCCCCATATCCCTTGATTCCCTTAGAGTCCAAAAATCTATTGATCTCAGTTTTGAATATACCCATTGTCTAAGCACCCACAGCCTTCTTGGGTGGAGAATTCCAAAGATTCACAACACTCTGAGTAAAGAAATTTCTCCTCATCTCAGTCCTAAATGGCCAACCCCTTATCCTGGGACTATGCCCCCTAATTCTAGACTCTCCAGCCCAGGAAAACAACCTCTCAGCATCTACCCTGTCAAGTCCTCTCAGAATCTTATATGTTTCAATGAGATCACCTCTCATTCTTCTAAACTCCAGAGAGTATAGGCCCATCCTACTCAATCTCTCCTCATAGGACAACCCTCTTTTACCAGGAATCAACCTAACAAACCTTCATTGCACCTCCTCTAAGGTAAGTATATCCTTCCTTAAATAAGGAGACCAAAACTGTAAACTGTACTCTAGGTGTGGTCTCACCAAGGCCCTGTACAAATGCAGCAAGACTTCCTTACTCTTGTACTCCAACCCCCTTGCAATAAAGGCTAACTTACCACTTGCCTTCCTAATCGCTTGCTGTACCTGTGTGTTAACTTTCTGAGTTTAGTGTACAAAGACTCCCAAATCCCTCTGAATACCAACATTTAATAGTTTCTCAACATTTAAAAAAATTCTGTTTTTCTATTTTTCCTACCAAAGTGAACAGCCTCACATTTCCCCACATTATACTCCATCTGCCACCTTCGTGCCCACTCACTTAACCTGTCTATATCCCTTTGCAGACTCTTTGTGTCCTCCTCAGAGCTTACTTTCCCACCTAGTTTCGTATCACATACTTAGCAAACTTGGATACATTACACTCGGTCCCTTCATCTAATTCATTAATATAGATTGTAAATAGCTGAGGCCCAAGCATTGCACCTGCTCTGTTTTCTGTCCCTTAACCAATCCTCCATCCATGCTAATATATTACCCCCAACTCCATGACCCCTTATCTTGTGTAACAAACAACCTTTTGTGTGGCACCTTATCGAATGCCTTTTGAAAATCCAAACATACCACATCCACTGGTTCCCCTTTATTTACCCTGCTAGTTACATCCTCAAAAAAACAATAATTTGTCAAACATGATTTCCTTTTCATAAAACCATGTTGACTCTGTCTAATCATATTAAGATTTTCTAAGTGCCCTGTTACCACGTCCTTAATAATGGATTCTAGCATTTTCCCGATGATTGATGTCAGGCTAATTGGCCTGTAGTTCCCTGTTTTCTCTCTCCCTCCTTTCTTGAATAGTGGTGTTACATTTGCTACCTTCCAATCCACTGGGACCGTTCTAGAATCTAGGGAATTTTGGAAGATCGCAACAAGTGAAGTAAATAAAGCACTATCTCTGCAACCACCTCTTTTAGAATCCTAGGATGTAGGTCATCAGGTCCAGGGGATTTGTCGGCTTTTAGTCCTATTCATTTCTCCAGTACTTTTTCTTTACTAATATCAATTACTTTAAGTTCCTCACTCTCATTAGACCCTTGGTTCCCCACTATTTCTGGTATGTTTTTTGTGTCTTCTACTGTGAAGATACAAATTATTTGCTTAACGTCTCTGCCATTTCCTTATTCCCCATTATAATTTCTCCAGACCACATTAGATCCAAAGACAAAATATCAGTACTCGGTCCCAACTATGTATCTTAGAGGAGAATATTACAGGGAGAGAAGGGGAAAGAATACATATGGCACTTAGAATCACAAGTGAAGTAAATAAAGCAGTACCATTTATAGACCATCTCATGTAATGGCAGTAAACATTGACAATTTTCTTCAGAAATTCAGATTATAGATTTGCTGAATTATTGGATAAATCACTGGTAGTTCCAAGGTAAATAGTTTTATGATTTAAAATACTTTAGGCTGTAAACTACTACTCTTCCTACAAAATAAGAAAAGCAAAATATTGAGAAAATTATCAGCAAGCAATAAGTTCCCAGCAATCTTCTTTTAATAAATTAATTCAATGTCTAGGTTTCCTGGCAGAATGCATAGTGTCAGGGTGAGCACAGCAATTGCCACAGGTTTTGTTCAGTGGTAAGAGTTCACCAAGGCTCAGTTCTCAGAACTAAATGTTCCTCATTCACATCAATGATATTCCACACCTGAAGAAAGGGTTGGATTTTTTTTGCAATTCACTGGTGACATTGCCATTTGGATATCCTCCACAAACTCAGAAATTACACCAGAAAAGTTTCAGAGATGCCTAAATGATCTGGAAGAATGGGCACATCAGCAGCAAATTCAGGCAAATCCCAGAAATCACTCTGCACGCTGTTCTCCAAAAGAAAAAAAGCACAAGGAATAGTCGTGACAGTAACTCAATCAAACCCAGCAAAGATCAGAGATTCCTAGGCATAACCTTCCAGAGGAATATGGCTTGGACATGGCACATCAATGACATCACCACTAGGACATCAGTCAGGTTGGGGCAATGCAAGAGCTCTGTGCAAACAAACAGAAAGTAAGCCCAAGAACTTTCACAGACTGCATGAATCCTGCACCCATTCAATCTTGGGGGGGCGCGATGGGGAAGGAGGAGAAGAGTCTTGAGCATAGGTGTTTAAGCAGTCAATAACAACGGTGATTCCACTTTGCATTATTGTCCATGCTGCTAGCATTGATGGAATGCACCACCTCTGGGAATAATTTTTTTCTTAAATTATTTAGTTTAATTTCAAGGTATGGGTTGCTTTAGTTTGAAGTAACACAAAGACAGTGGGGGAATAGAAATAAAAGTTTTAAAAATCAAATGCACAAAGAAGAAATTACTTGGGGGCTGGTTCAGTTCAAATTAATTTTTAAACAACCCTTCATAGTTCAGTGAAAGTCTCTTCTTACAAAACCTGGATGTATATACCTTGTTATTAACTTCATACTGAAAAGAACAATCCAAGCTGCTCGTGTAATTTTTTTTTAACATAAAAGCCTAGTATGTAATTAAAATGAATCAATATTTTTTTCTCCCAAGTATATTTCTTACACTTTTGCTTTTTCAACAATTTTTAAAGAGCTTTTCATTTAACAATTTTCAAAATAAGGTTTAGGGTATGCAAGCAAGGAAAACCATTCTTTTTCTTCCAATAATGCTTAAAATCTAAGAGCAGCTGGGAGCATTTTCCACTTGGGCATTTAAGTTAATTTCAAAAGGAACGTTTAAAGTTCTAAGAGCTAGTTTATTTATTCATCAAAAATTGCAGTGATGCAAATGGAAATGTTTAATATTTTTTTTAAATCCCAAGTTGCGCTTCTTTGGTTATTTTCTATTGCAAATTTGCCAGGAATTATAGGATTGCTTGAGAGAACAGGCTGCAAAAAGTGTTGACTAGTATTTTCACATTTAATAATTTTTTTAAAACAGTCATTTAAGGAAAAAAGTGGAACTATTCTGCCATTTTGGATTTTGTATTAAAATGCAATTTTTTTTTTTAAATCGCTTGACTACTCTACTATAAACCTTTCCTAAATGGGATGCCCAAAACTGTACAATATATTCCACTGTCATTGAATCAATGTCTTGTAGAAATTCAACATAATTTCCTTGCTTTTATATTCAATGCCCTTATGTATAAACCCAGATTTTCACATTCTACACAGGTACACTTTCATCTTCCTATCAGGCAAAATACTTGTGAAGCATTCCCTCATTCCCAAATAAAAGATACCTCTTCATCTCTAAGTGATCTCATTCTTTATTGACTATCTTTTCACTTTGTGCTTGGGAAAACTCTTTATTATGACCTGCCAGACTTCTTTCACACTCCCTCTTAACTTTTAAAGCTCCTGTTATGCTTCTCTTTTATACTTTTTTAATTTTTTCAATTTTTCTTGATATATATCTTCAGCCTTGGATACATCCCATTTACTTTTAGTCAGAATATAACTAAGCTGCATTTTATCAATCTCATATTTAATTACCCCCACTGCTGGTCCACTGTTTGATCTGCTATTTTAACCCAATCAATTAATTCAGGCTAGGTTGCCTTTCATACCACTGAAATTAGCTACTTTGCAGTTGAGAACTTGTATCAAAATAAAAACAGAAAATGCTGGAAATATTCAACAAGTCAGGCAGCATCTGTGGAGAAAGAAACAGAGTTAACGTTTCAGGTCGATGACCCTTCGTCAGAACTGGGAGAAGTTGAAGATTAAACAGTTTTTAAGCAAGTACAGAGCCGGGGGAAGGGGAGGAAAGAACAAAAGGGAAGGTCTCTGATAGGGTGGAGGGCAGGAGTGATTAAATGACAAAAGGGATGATGGTGCAAGGCAAGGAGGGTGGTAATGGGACAAGTAAAGAAACAAAAGATGGGTCTGTAAATGGCAACATCATAACGATCACCAGCATCTGCTATCCAAAAGAATGGGAGCAGTAGTCACGATCTGAAGTTAGTGAAATCAATGTTGCGTCCAGAAGGTTGTAAAGTGCCTAATCAAAAGGTGAGATGTTGTTCCTCGAGCTTCATTGGAACAGTGTAGGCGACCGAGGATAGAGAGGTCAGAGTGGGAGTGGGATGGGGAATTAAAATGGCAAACGACCGGCAGGTCAGGGTCACGCTTGCGAGGTGCGGGAAATGGGACGGACACGGTCGAGGGCCCTGTCAACTACAGTGGAGGGGAATCCTCAGTTGAGGAAAAAGGAAGACATATCAGAAGCACTGATGTGGAAGGTGGCATCGTCAGAAGAGAGAGAGAAACTGGGAGAAGGGAATAGAGCCCTTACACTTCCTCCCATTCTGCTTCCTGTAATCAAGGTAGCTGTGGGTTTATAGTAGATATTGGTTGACAGCCTATCCCCAGAAATGGAGATAGAGAAGTCAAGGAAGGGAAGAGTCGGAAATGGATCACGTGAAGGCGAGGGAAGGGTGGAAATTGGAAGCAAAGTTGATAAAATTTTCCAGTTCGGGGCAAGAGCAGGAAATGGCACCGGTAGTCATCAATGTACCGGAAAAAGGTGAGGGAGGGGTCCTGAGTAGGACTGGAACAAAGAATGTTTCACATATCCCACAAAAAGACAGGCATAGCAAGGACCCATATGGGTTCCCATAGCAACACCTTTTATTTGGCAGAAGTGAGTGAAGTTAAAGGAGAAGTTGTTCAACATAAGAACAAGTTCAGCCAGGCTGAAGAGGGTGGTGGTGGATGGGGACTGGTTGGGCCTCCCTTCAAGGAAGGGACGGAGGGCCTGCAGGCCGTCCTGGTGGGGGATGGAGGTGTCGAGGGACATGGACATCCCTTTACTGTTGGCTCTTCTTTTATTTTTCATGTGAACCGAATTAGATTATGGTCAAAGTTTCCTACCTTCAGGTTGCTTACTTGTCCTGTTATAAAATGGACATACAGTATCAAAAAATAATCCTTTTCTCAAAGGTTAAGTGTTTGCAATAATCTACCAGAAAGTAGAATAAACATTAGGGGCACTCAAAATGCAGTTGCAAGCTATACTGAGTAAGTTTTTACGTTGTACATGAGCACCCCATTAGATAAAATACCATGTTTTCATCCTATTCTTTACGATACATTTTGTAAAAGTTTATCACTTGAACTGTAAAACTCGTAAACAAGTTAAGTAGGTCAGTCACAGGTTATCGCTTGTGATTTCCTGTAGCTCAGCTTAAAGTTCATTTCTCAAAGATCACGAGACGAATTATGCAATGGTGGAAACTAATGTGATGCGTACAACTGCATCAATGAGAGTGGTTTTCCAATCAGCTTATGATAAAATTAGCATTTGGATGCTGACAAAGGAAGATATTTATCCAGAATTACCACCTTATACCGAGCCTCCGAGCCTTCCAGGTTTTAAATTAAGAACAGAATCAAACTTTTAAATTGATTTTTAAAAAATGAATCAATTTGCAGATTTGTTAACACTGGCATTTATGATCAGAAAGGAATGGCACCGCCTGTTAAACCGTTTAAATAACGGGAGCTGTGTTAAGAGTGTCTGATCAGAATAGATCGTATTTAGAAAAGCAAAACAAAAGAGGAGGATTGTCACTGCCGCTGAGTGAGGCGGGCCAGAGCCGCAAACCACACACGGTGGCGCTGTCAACGAGCAGACCGTGGGCTGGCGCCTCCTCTCTCATTCCTAACTCCAGCTCACATCGGATGAGGGGGCCCTTGATAACAAGAGCACAGTACCCGGTTCTGGGCCGAGGCCCGGGCCGCCATCACTCCATTTAGCAGGGGAGGACGGGATTGTTGCCCGGGGCCGGGGCTTGGGGCGGGGGGGTGTGTACGAGCCGGCGGTCAGGTCCCTTCTCCTCACTCCGTACCTCGTCCTCTGCGCTCCTCGTCAGTACAACCAGACACAGCAGCAGAAACAAGGACAGGCCAACCCCGCAGCCTCTCGCCATCACTCCACCTCTCTCTCTCTCCCCCCCCCGGTTGTCACGGCTCGGTCTCCTGGAGACGGCGTTTCCCCGGTAACCAGCGGCCGGGCTCGCGACCAATTGCCGCTAAACACTGAGGCTTGGTCCGTCACTCAACGCACCACCCCGAGCAACGCAAGCGACGCCGGCTCGTACTGTCCCTAGGCGGACAATTACAAGCAAAAAATGTTTTTTTTTGTTAGAAGCAGGCGTTCCTACGTTCATCTTTTATTTGCACCTTTTTTTTTGGTTCCCTTAAGGTGAGGAGGATAGACACTTGTTGTTTGTGCCAGGCGTGTTACACGCTAGGTTGTCCGGAGTACGTTATTATCCTCGGGCCAGATTGCGTTGATTACAGACCTATCACTTCTCACCAATCAGGACTTACTCTCGTTTATATGTGGTTTATCTATAATCAAAATAATAAACCGTAGACACGTTCCCATTTATTTAAATAATCATTAAACGTCTTATAATTTAGGAATGGGATTTATCATCACAGTGAGACCGATTACAAATCCCTTTAAAAGTATGGAACTGTATTGACTTTTATTTTGACATCCATCAAAATCGGTCATATTTTTAAACCAAAATTAAGTGTGTGGCATCCCTAACTAGTGAGACTTAACAGGTCTGCTAAAATCAAATTTGCCTTGCGCAAATGCAGTATATGAGTGAGCCATTTTTAGGGTTGCCAACTCTCCAGGATTGCCCTGGAGTCTCCAGGAATTGAAGATTAATCTCCAGGACACAGCTGTGAGCAATCAGGGCATTTAAAAAAAAAAGTTTTTCGGGTATCGAAGATTCTGTTTGTTTCCCAATGGGCGTGGGAAGGCAGTGTGCTGTGAGGCTGGACATGTTGGGCGACTAATGGTTTGGGGGGGCTGCAGTTGGAGGATGGAGGTCATGTGATGAAACCTCCAGGAATACATCCAGAGTTGGCAACCCTAACCATTTTGTGCAGTTTTCCACACTATTGACGTCTGGGAGTTCAATGATTTGGGCAACAGTATGAAGGCAAGCCAACTCTAAAAGGAGAATCTAAAGGGAGATATGGATTCTGAGGACAACCATAAAAAAACTGCTTGCATTCTGTTTCCATTATGCCTTTTCTTAATAAATGTTAAGAAGACACTGGGTGCCATCAAACAAAAAAAACGAACAAAAGTACCCCCTTTTTAGAGGGACACAACTAATGGAAAACTTAAACAAAATTAAAGGAAACTTATCAAATTAAATAATGTTATTTACACTATCCACCACGCCCTCCAGTCCCTGTGGTGTCCACCAGTCGTAGTAGGCCTCAAGCGTACTGGCGATGTTGCCATTATGACATGATCAAATATGGTGCGACCGTTGAACTGAATGTACAAATGGACAGCAAATAGTGCACACCCTCAAATATGGCGAAACCTCAACCTGGCATTGTAAGCATTGCACACACTGTCCAATAACGGCAGTTGTTATTTTGGAAATAAAGAACAAGGCATTCTATAGGGAAGAAAAATGTACACCCACTGTAATTCACACCCTGGGTATGAAATTATGTGATTTGATTGGTATGTCATATGCATGATTTGGCACAGCAGCACATGAACGACAAACATGTTTCCACTTGTGGGGGAGACCAAAATTAGGGGCCAAAAATAAAGATAGTCACCAATAAATCCAATAGGGAATTCAGGAGAAACTGCTTTACCCAAAGAGTGGTAAGAATGTGGAACTCATTACTGCAAGGAGTAGTTGAGGTGAATAGCACAAATGCATTTAAGGGGCAGCTAGATAAGTACATGAGAGAGGAAGGAATAGAAGGATTATGCTGATAGGGTTAGATAAAGAGGGGTGGGAGGAGGCTCAAGTGGAGCATGAACACCAGCATAGACCAGTTGGGCTGAATGGCCTGTTTATGTGATATAGACTCTAATTCTATGTAACATCCTGAGATAACATGGCTATCTGGGATATTTTCTAAAAATGATCATTTTGCTTATTTTGTGTCAAGCTGGCTTGCATTACCAGTCTCAGAAGTTGCAACAATGGAGAATGATTCTGTGTGAAGACCAAACTGCCCAAGGAGATACCCCAGTTGAATCTGTTAACTGTGAAACCCTTCTAGGAATAGGTCCGCCCCACAGGGTGGAGTAGCCCTGCAAACCCATGAAGGTATGTGCATGCCTATGTAGATGCTATTTGCTGAGCATAGTACATTTGTGGCAAGTATCACAGTAACTAAGCATTAAAGAAAGGCATTCACACTTCATGGTCTGTCATGACTACACCATGTTAACATGTTCTCCATTGCTGGATGTTTTCTGTTCATATATGAAGGTTCCAAAAGTCCAGTCACTGTTACCTCTCAGGAGCAAAGGAAAGAACAGCAGGAGGAGCATTCCCAGTCAATACAAAATAGAATTATATATTCATCTTTACATACATGGAACAGTTTATACTGTGTACAGTTTTTAGGACAAAATGAAAATACATGTTATTTGCAAGTAAAAATGTCAAAGTGTGGGCCAAGGCTGAGAAGATTTCAATTTTTGTCATACATATAATTCATTTTTTAATGCTCTTTCTGTAAAATCCACAGTAGGAAGTTGGAAAAAAATAACAGATTCCACAATACTGTTCTATTTACATAACATTACACAATATTTTTGTGTAACGTTATGTAAATAGAACAGAGCTCAGCCCTTTGCTCAAACGCTACTTGTTAAGTGGCCTCTTTAGACTATGGTGTTCATTGATTTTTTTTTCCCCAGTGACAGCTGGCAATTTGCAGACCTATCAACTCTCACTGAGTTGGTGTGAGACTCAGTCATTTTAGTTTAATAATGTAGCCCTTGGAGGAAGCCCTGCTGTGAAAAATGAACATCATTTGTATGTACATAAATGACCGAGGAACTGTGATCATTAGTTTGTCAAATTACTGACAATACTAAATTAGGAAGAATAGTAGAGACAAAGGATGCAGTTAAGAACCTACAAAAGGTCTTAGATTAGACATGCAACTTGGGGGAAAAATGAAATTTAGTACTGATAACTAAATTTTATGCATATGTCCAAAAATATGGGTCATAAGCACACAACGAATGGAATTAGCATAGGGAGACATAAAAGAAACCTGGAATTAACAGTAGGCACTTCACTTTCCAATGTCCAGACAATGTAACAAAACAATTAAGAAAGTCTATAAAATACTAGGATATACAACCAGATAGTAAAATGTAAAACTAAAGAGGTTATTCAAAGGCTTTCTAATTCACTGGTCAGACCACATTTAGAGTACTGTGTTCAGTTTTGGTCATCATGCCACAAAAGAAAAGATATCATTGCACTGGAAAGGTTACAGAGAAGAGCAACAAGACTAATACCATGTACAAAGGGAAGGCGGTTCAGGAGGGACCTCATCAAAGTACATCTATAATAGTAGATAGTATAGATAAGGTAAATCTGGATTATTACTTCCAAGTAAGCCTTGAAAATGTGACCAGGGACAATGACAGAAAATAGTGGAAAAGTAAGTTTAAAACATATGTTAAATCTCCAATGGCCTTGCTAATGGTTAGTCGGAGGAACCAGTATGGGATAGATTTTCATCTTCACCGCCTGGGCAGTAAGCTGGTAGAGCGGGTCACACACCTTTTATAGAACCTGCCTGATTTTCATTCCACTGATTTCAATGAGGTGAAAATCAGGAGGGTCCTATAAAGGGTGGGCAATCCTCTCTGCCAGATTAACGCCCTGGCATTGAAGATGAAAATCTACCTCTAAGTCTTCCAGCTTTGGTTATTGTAACAGGCAGAGAGATCGTAAACTTCTACTTTTGGAGCAAGTGTAAATAACAGTCATTACCATTACATTCACATACAATGGCAACATTCAGACTATGCATACCAAGGATTTCAAGAGCTTTGTATGTCATCAGCCTTTTCCTGAGGTGTAAATATTGGCAGTAGTGTACTGTAAATTATCCCCCTACCCTCTAAACTAACTAAACGCACTTACTTTTCAGCATTTTTTAGTTTGCATTTATATAGCACCTTTAACATAGGAAAACGTCCTAAGGCACTTCACAGGAGTATGATCAGACAAAAATTGACCCTGAGCCAAAGAAGGAGATGTCAGGAAAGGTGACTAAAAGCTTGGTCCAACAGGTAGATTTTAACGAGGGATTTAAAGGAAGAAAGAGAAGTGGAGAGGCAGAGATGTTTAGGAAGGGAATTCCATAGCTTAAGGCCTAGACGGCTGAAGGCACGGCCACAAGTGCTGGGGTGAAGAGTGTGGGGGATGGGTAAGAGGCCAGAGTTGGATGAAAGCAGAGTTGTCGGAGGGTTGTAGAGCTTGAGGAGGTTACAAAGTTAGGGAGGGGCCAGGCCATGGAAGGCATTTGAACACAATGATGAAAATTTTAAATTTGAGGAGTTGATGGACCAGGAGCCAATGTAGGTCGGTGAGCACTGGGGTGATGGGTGAGCAGGACTTGGTGTGGGTTAGGTTTACAGGCAGCAGAGTTTTGGATGAGCTCAAGTTTATGGAGCGTGGAAGATGTGAGGCCAGCAAGGAGACCATTGGAATAGTCGAGTCTAGAGGTGACAGAAGCATGGATGAAGGTTTCGGCAGAAGATAGGCTGAGGCAGAGGTGGAGATCAGCGATGTTACGGAAGTGAATGTAGGTGATCTTTGTGATGGAGAGAATGTGGGGTCGGAAGCACATTCAGGGTCAAAGTGAGGCTTGGAAGATATTTTATATATAAAAATTCCTTTGTGGCACTACTCTGTAGCTACAACTGCAAGCAACCTCAAAGCAATAACAGAAAGTCACTAAGTGTCTCATCAACATTGGGAAATCCTATTACATTGTTACTTACGGACCACAGAAAAAACGATTATATAGGACTTTTCAATGGAAACAGACATGCATACCGATTTTAATAATATACTAGAGTGTATCCTGTAGCATTGCACGGTGAAGAATAAGTGCAGTTGCTTAGAAGGTTGGGGGCTAATTCAACCATGGCGTACGTAAGACTGTGATGCTTGAGTCCAGAGGGGGAATGTAATGTGGCGGGGGGGCAGGGTAAGAAGAGGAAGGTAGAACGGGCTTAGAAGCTGGAGGAGAGATGGAGTAGACAGGAAGTCACTGCACATTTGGAATCAATGACACCAGCAAGTCTAGCAGGAGCAGAGCCACAGAGGAGAGGTATGATGGATAAAGGGGAGGGTAGAGGGAAGGACAAAGGGGGAGGAAGTAGAGAAGGAGCAGAGGGGACAGAGGGATGGATTGGGCAGGGGGAGTAGATGGGAAGGGTAGCAGGAGGTCAGGAGAACAGTTCTTAAAAGTATAAAGCCACCACCCCACATTACACTTTCCAGCATAGCTTTATTGGCAGTAATTTATCAGGCTGGTGAAAGCCCACATCCCAGAACTGACGCATATAAACCGGAGTTGGCATTTCATATTCTTGAAGATAATCATTTTGCTACTAGATCAAGTCAGAAAGCAAGTTTGGGTATTAGGGAGGGAAGTTAAGAGTGTGCTTCTCATACCTTGTAGTTCTTAAAAATAGCTGAAAAATGTGGTCCCATCCTAGCTAACCTGTTCACGTCTGAAATGTAGGTGGGGTTGATATATCCAGCCACTCCCAACACTATTCAAATTACAATTGGATTCTGTGATGGGAATGTTATTATGGTATCAGAGGAATGGCCTTTCCTCGACTGAGACTTTTCTTATGTTCTTGAATGAAATGTAAATCAGTTTATAGTCTTTATCATTCCTACTGATAATCGATTTCACTCCTAACAGTTTCCTGATGCTAACAATTCTTTCCACATATTTTGAATTGTGGCAGTTCCCTGCTAGGCCACTGGATGGCATTTTGTGTCCCTGGAGATGTTCTCCAAAGTCCTACCCTGCAGCAGTGACTCTTGTGGTCAGCTGAGCTCAGAACAGGACTGTGCCATAGGACAAGGAAGGACGTATGAGAAAAATGTTCAATTGAAAATTTTATTTTTATAAAGCACAGTATTTTTCTGATGAGGCAACCACCACATTTTATCAGTCTCCTCCAATCAACTGAATATTTTTTCTACAATTCCCCCTCCCCGCCTTCCTCCTGCACTGAAGGCATCGGAGAATGGTTCCTCTGGACAAGCACCCTGCAGATCTTCGTCTGAATGTCCATTACTGATTCAGAGACCTTTACAGTCAGGCTACCTGACGGGGAGGAGAGAAGGGCATCAGAGCTAGACCAATCCTGTTACACTTGATGTCAGCAGTAGCTGAATTCCACTGCACTGCACTTGTAATATTTCCACACAGAAAAATGTCAAATTATTATTTTATATTAATTGCATTTCAAATTTATATCGATGTTACTTTCAAATCTAACTCTATGGTGAGAGTGGTAAAAATTTTGCATCACATTAAAGTTACATAGGAGCACAATATTTGGCTTAAATGCTAAGAATTATGATATTTTGCACACTTTAGTGTAACTTTATGATTCCACCTCATATATAATGCTTTGAAAATTTTAAGTTTTATTTCCTTTTAATTTCCAAATATTCTGAAATGGAAAATGAAGTCATATTTTAAAAGATGCCTAGGCTATCCAAACCCAAAGAGCTAATTATTTGTTTATAATTTGATGGTGGTCTGTTATTTCAAATGGGGAAATTATTAAAATTATTATTTGTTTCCATTGACTGATTAAATCTAATGACTTAAGGTTAGGAACAGCACAGAGTAACGCAAAAAATCTGAAGGAAGTTCATCCTAAATCAAGCCGAGTGAGTGATATTGCACATCACAAGTATAGGGTGCAACTGATGTGATTTATGAGTTAAATCCATTATGAAGTGAAGTTTCCTCCATTCACAATGCAGGTTCTTAGTAGGAAGCTCTAAAGCTGTCAAATATTGGATCTGCACATATGCACAATGCATAGCTGCATATGTGTATGTCAAATGCTGTGTAAGATCCATGTATATGTGAGACAGTTACTGCATTTACAAATGCAAGCTTTTTCTCATTGATTACATAACAACACTTTGTATTTATATGGGGCGTGAAGAACAGAACAGGTGCAGCAGCATATCTGGCGATTGTTCACATTACACTGCCTACAAATTAGAAGCCACTCTAGAAATGGGTTATTTCAAAGAATCATAGAAATTTAGCACAGAAGGAGATCATTTGGTTCATTGTGCCTTTGCTGCTGCGAGTTCCCTAACTTTCTCCTAGTTCCTTGCTCTTTTCCGAACCTTTTTCATACTTTTCTTCTTCACGTGTTTAATTCTGTCTTAAATGTAGTGATTGCAAATTCTTAGAAAAATCAATAAAATAATTAAATGAAACATGTGTCAAACTATTGCGCATTCATTTAATAATTTGAACACCAATATTTTTCATTTTTGCCTTTTTATTTTCTGATAGTATTTAATTATCTTCTGTAAAATATGTAAAAGCATGAAATGCATACGTGGATTCTGAAATATTTTTCTGGTACATCCTGAATTTTTCAAGACATTTTTATTTGTAATCGTACTATTAGCACAATATAATAATCCCAGTATTTTTCCTGTAATCATCTTAAAAATATTTTACAGGCAATATTCCCAGCTATGGTGCAAAAATATACTGTACACAATAAATCCTACTCCTCAAAAGCCTAAATTGCCAGTATTGCAACATATCTAGAAGAAACTGCTGATCTGAAAAACTTCCTTCATGATCTAAATCCTAAAAGATAGGTTTAACATTGCGTAATATGGCTTCGCCAATGGGAAGACCCACTCTGTGTAGCAGTAAACTATGCAGACTATAGGTTTGATTTCCTGTCTGTGCTGTGCCCACTCATATCTTGTGGGGTGGCAGCCCTACAATTAATTTCAATGACACTGAGTAAGGGAGTGCAAAATTGACCAGGGTTCCCACTAATGATTGATATCTAGTAACCCCTGCTGGTGTTTGTGGGCCAGTGAGAGGGTACCATGGGACAGGCAGGCACAAGTGCCGCATCAGGTATGCGTCTGCTCATGTCTGCCGGAATCTCCATGCTAAAGGGACAATGGCCGGCTCTTCCAGGGCCTTCCTCCCCCAACCCTGGCCATGGTCCCCTCAGCCCAATTGGTAAGGAGACTGACCTATCCACAAACTTTTTAAAAATCCCCTCTTCAGGGATGCAGGCCACTTGCCTGGCCTGGACCCCATATGTATCTTGCAGAGGCTGGTATGCCTCAACTTACTCAGCGTACCAGCCTCCTCGGATACACCAGGTCCCAGTCTAGCTTAAGGAGCAAAAGTCCTTGGCATAGGGAGTCTCGTCCCTGGCTTCACCTCCTTTTGCTTTGTAAGGGGTGAGACAGAGGTTCCACCCCTTAAAAGATAACCAGGAAACTCCCAGAAATGGCACGGACCTAGTGCAACCAGGTCTCTGACATTTTCCCGTGTGGTAATGGTGGGAGACTAATGGAACCCCTAAGGAATTTTCCAACCTCATTTTCTAGGCTCACACATGAAGTACACATACCACTCAGGTGAGGTATGGGGATGGCTGCCAGTATAAGCGGATTCATACCATAGCAAGGATCAGTGGCTTTTGGGTGCAAGAAAAAGGGGAGAAAATTGAAAAAACTTATTTTTCACCGGCTGAATGAGTCGTGTAGATGATAATACACCTACTGCAGACTAGCCACTTTGTATTGAATACGTAACAACATTTTACATATCAGGGCTGCTTAACTAAGAATTGAATATATTGTATAAAAAAATCAGTGTGGATATGTAATGAAATTTACAGGGAAAGCATAATAGAACACATGACTTTTATTGTTACAAAAGCAATGGTAGGAACTGCACTGCTATTGATGCTTGCTGTTAAATGAATTATAACAACAGCATGCAGGCGACCCAGTTATCCCAGGTTTCTATGACAACTGTACTTGAATGTCTTCTTTTACTGTTTACCTTCAGGCTGAGTCATCAGCCTGAGCAGCTGTGACTGAGTAATGCTTTCAGGTATTTTATTCCCTTTCTGAATTTTGCCATGATGTGTTGGTCCGTGGGAGGTGCACAACAATTAAAATCTTTTTTTCCCGCTCTCCAACTTTCTCCTCTCCCCATCTCTCCTGAAGGAGTTGTGGCTGGGATACAATTTCAAGAATGTTGGGTGCTCTCCAGTTCCTCACCCAAATGATCATTATTCATATGTGAACTATGACGGTGAGTGCCAGCTAGCCATTCAGCTGTGGAAGATATGACAGTTCAGCCCATTCCTGTCCTCACCTGACATGCACACTTCTACAGGGGTCATTGGAAAGCTAGTTAGTGCACATGTGTGGATGTTGGATAAATACCGACTCTGTTCAGCAGTAATGCCCTTCACAGTCTGCATAATTATCCAGCATGATTTAAACCCAACGCTGAGGCGGAATTTAAGCCTAATCAGACCAGGGTTTAAAAAACACACATGGATCGATTTTAACCTCGAGCATTGAATCAGCATGTGATGGGCTGTCCACCCTATGAAATGTGTGAGATGCCTGAAGCACTTTGATGGTTGGGCTTCTAAGCCCTAACATGAAATATGATATAAAAGGATGGTATTCTTACCTACTCCATCACTCAGTCCTCCATCATTTGTGATCTAATAATGTTAAGGGATGGTTATATTCAATCATCAGTGAGCTGTGGTAGGTGTATTATAAATGATGGATTCAGTTTTGTATTATTAATGATTCCAGTTAGTATTCCATGAATGGCCCTGCCTCACCACTAGAATGACATGTTTTCTGAAAATTACTACCTCAGCCAAGGGTCTATTGTTAATGGAATTCAATTCAGACAGAGATGAAAGCAAGGACACAAAAGACAGGATGAGAAGGAGTGGAATGTAGGTCGAGGAAGCAATATAATATCCTCCACCAATAAGGGTTAGTTAAGTGCTGTGACATGATTAATTTTGAACAGAGTTGTTCCAATTAAATTAATAGCCAGTCTTTGAACTTTCAACATTGGAAAACACTCTCCACTTATGAAATCCCATTATATGTTACTGAACAATACTTATTAATCAGATACTTTTAATGTTCAACAAAAAAATGCATTTTTTATTCTGTTTACTCATGAGTAATTTATGCTAAAATCCTTCTTTGATCACAAATATTTATTTCATTTTTTGTTCTGACTAATCTTTGTGCTCACCGTGATTAGAGATGTCAGTGCTGGGATACAGCACATTTTCTATTTTTGACCCAGCATCCCAATTTTGCATGGGTCGTGCACGACTGGCAAACAGCAATTGGGGGTCAGAAAATTAGACGCAGGAACTCATGCCCCTGATTCTTAGCATGCCCAATTTTCAGACTGCAATTTTGGGGGGGTGGGCGGGAGTGGGAGGGGCCCATGCTGTTGGTATGAGTGAGACTCATTTAAAACAGACCCCACATCAAAATTCACAAGTTTGGGTGAGGCTCTGCCCAGAGCTTTAGGCTCGTCCATAAAACATCGATGCATAAATTTGGTAGCTTCATCTGCTTAGGACTGCTTCTTAAAGGCACTTGTCTAGGTTGCAATGAAAATATTTTTTGTCTGGGAGCATTTTGCAGCCTGTGTAATGAACATTTTCAAAAGATTTTTTGGTTCCCTTTTTCCACAATCATTACTTTTGCCGTGTTGCATTTGCATTTAAAGTAGCAAATAACTATAGTAGTACACAACAATTACTTGCATTTATATATCGTCTTTAACACAGTAAAACGTCCCAAGGCACTTCACAGGAGCGTTAGTAAACAAAATTTGACACATAGAGCTCGATTTTAGCACCCACGATCGGGTGCGTTCGTGGCAGGGGGGGGCTGTGAAAATCGGGGATTCCCAGGGCGGGTCCAGAGCCCGGCTCCAACCCGCCCGCTTCCAGGTTCCCCAGTGACGCGCTGACATGCGCACGCAGCCCCCGCATGTGGGACTCCCGCCGGCAATTAAAGCCAGTGGGGTTCCACTTAAAGTACTTAAGTAACAATCAGGTTGTTTACAGACCTGATTGACCTGATATTTTAGGAGGGGTGGGATTTTGCAATGAACTGAGACTGTTTCCCGTACTGGGGGAAACACTCCCAGTTGAAATGGACGTGTTGCAGCCACCAGCCTGTGGCAGCTGCAAAGGTCCATTTGACAGGTGGGGGGGGGGGGGGGAAGACCCTCACTCATTGCAGGAGGCCACTCTGTCACTTTGGACAAAGTTTGGCCTCCACCATCCTCCCCCTAACAATAAAATTCACCAACTTGCACACTTACCCCGGTGTCCAGACACATGTACCTACCTTGCGGACCCCCTCAGATGTACATCTTCCGGATGGGGGCCGCCGTAGCTGCAGTCATGACTTCCTCGGAGGGCGAACAGCATCACCAGCCTCGCCGGCCACCTCTGACACATGAAGCTCCACAACACAGTGCTGTGACACATTCACCTGCACAGCAGGAGGGAGGGCAACGGCAGAGAGAGATGCGTCGCAGAGGGCACTACCCTCGGCACAGGGTCTACAGACCGAGGCTCAGCTTCCTGAGGAGCAGTGCACATGGACGCTCAGAGTCACTCAACATGTAGTCGTGGACATCTGCAGCTTCCTTCGTGCCGAGCTGCTCCCAGCTGGCTCGAGCACCATCTTCTTACCTGTCATTGCCAAAGTCACCACTGCCGACAACAACTTCTCCTCCGCATCCTTCCAGGGTGCCACCGGGGACAGCGCCGATGTCTCTCATTCGTCTGCACAAAAGAGCCCCGCAAATACACCTACACCCACTCTGCAGTGACATGATGGGTGGCATCAGTTGTGGGTCTTCATAGTGATCCTCAGGAAAGGGCATTATTGCACAAACCAGACAAGATTCACAAAGACGTGGCAGTAGTGGTGACAATATAATATGTGATGTGAATTGGTCAGAAATTAAATATAGGTAAACACCATGACAAACCCTCAAACACCCTTGTGCTTCCCTTTCATGCTCACGACACGTTTGCCTTACGCTTCCTACCGCACGTATGTGATGCATGCCCTGTGGCTGCAGCACAGGTAGTGGCAGGTTGAGTGAGGCTGACGGTGAAAGAGATGCATCAGAGGGTGAGTATGAGATAGAGCCATGAGATTGTATGAGGATTGGGTTGAGTGGTAGTGGTGGGATGAGTACTGGCGAGGTGAGTAAGTGCAGGTAAGATGAGGATGAGCTTTGAGTGGGTGTGAGGGGTGATGTGATAGAGTAGTGTTGGCAGTGCAGAAGATGTGGGGTGGGGGCGGTGATGTGGCAGACGGAGGGGAGGGGAATGAGTCAGTGCACTCACTTCGGCTGACCTACTTAGATGATTGAAGTGCCTCCTGCACTGTATGCAGGTGCGTGATATGTTGGTGGTGCTGGTGACCTCCTCTGCCACCTCAAGCCAGGCTTTCTTGGTGGCAGGGACAGGCTGCTTCCTCCTGCCCGCCGGGGGGAAAATCTCTGTCCTCCCCCTCCTCCTCACCCCATCCAATGATATCTGGAATGAGGCATCACTAAACCTGGGAGCAGCCTTCCCCCTGGGCTGCTCCATGCTGTAATTTTTCCTATTTTCTGCAGCATCAGTCAGTGGAGGACTGCCCCTTTAAATAGGGCTCTTCCAGCTGACAGACCTTGCTGCGCATGCACAGTCCGCCCACTGCGCAGCTTACCAGCGGGAAACCAGGAAGCACAAGTAAGTGGCTGCAATTAGCCTGCGATTCCGTGCGGAGCACACTGATTTCACCGGGCGTGTTACCCACGCACCCAGTCGACCCCCTGCTGAGAACCCGCCGCCCTGCTAATATCGAGCCCATAGAATCTAAAGAGGTTGGGAGGATGAGTCAGCGGCAGAGTAGGACAATGCCAGCCCTTGTGACTCCTCCTGTAAACTGCTGGAATTTCCTCCAGGATTTCCATTTGCCATGCAGGGTAGATTTGGAAATGTAATACCATTCCTGATAGAAAAATAAGGAAGAACTTTTTAAATCATTCTTTGGAATCTGGAAGTTGCTGGCTAGGCCAGCATTTATTGTCCATCTTTAGTTGCGCTTGATAAGGTGGTGGCGGGTCTTCTTCTTGAACCATTGCAGTCCATGTGGTGAAGGTACTCCCACAATGCTGTTAGGTAGGAAGTTCCAGGATTTTGACCAAACAGCAATAAAGGAACAGTGATATATATCCATGTGTGTGACTTGGAGGGGTGCTTGGAGCTAATGGCGTTCCCAATCACCTGCTGCCCTTGACCTTCTGGGTGGAGGTCACGGGTTTGGGAGGTGCTGCCGAAGAAGCCTTGGGGACTTGTTGCAGTGCATCCTGCAGATGGTACACACTGCAAGGAATAGAAGGATGTACTGATAGGGTTAAATGAAGTAGGGAGGGAGGAGGCTCATGTGGAGCATAAACACCGGCATGAACCCGTTGGGCCAAAAGGTCTGCTTCTGTGCTGTACATTCTGTGTAATTCTATGCAGCCATGGTACGCTGTTGTGGAGGAAGTGGATATATTTCTGAACGTGGCTGATGATTTCCCTGTGTGGCTGAAATCCTCTTCCTTGTGCAGTTCAGTGTGCTGTAATTTGAACTGTCTATTCTAAGCCTTTGATTCGCTTTTCCAGCAATTTACTTGTCATCTTCAGGTCAGGATGGCATATTCAGAAGCAACCAGCCTGTGATCTGTGCACACCCAACTGTCATTAAACAGTCGACTGCAATAAAAAGGCTTAGATATTCGAACAAAATGATAACATTGCTGGAATGTAATGCTATTATAATCCTACACTGTAATGGAATCACCAGATACCCATCTGACATAACTAGCACTTAACCTTTTAGTAATTTTTTAAAAACAAATTGTCATGATACTATGTTTTATTCATGAGATAAAATCATGTTTTTTTGCAGTCCTTTACTGTAAAGACACTCTTTAAGAACCATTTAACTACATTCATGTGAAATTCAAAATGTGATCATGTATAAGTAGAATGGAGAACTACAATTGCAATGAAACCAAAGTTATCAATCTGACAAGTTTATCAAATATTTTGGTGCTAAAGGATTTTAAATAAATACGAGCCCAGAATTTGTGATGTTGGTAAAGTTAATGCTGTGCCCACATGTGTAATGTGAGTGAGCTTGTGCTGTTAGTGAGGAGGATTTGCCTCACAGAATTTTGTGAGACTAGCCCCTCCTCATTTTAATAGGTTTTCTGTATAGATGTAGGGAGCCTATCAGCAGCATGGCTGGCTGCATGTGGCAGGAACTCTGATGAAGTAGCAGCTTTTAAAAGGCTGCTGCTTGCCATTAAAGAGAAGTCTCTGTTGTGGCGAAAGTTGCAGTTGCTGGAAAAGATCAGTGACCAGCTACAGGCAAAGTGGCCAGAGGTGAGTGCAAAGGTGAATGCATACAAAAATGTCAGGAAGCGGGAACATGGTAGAAACACCACTTTTGCTGAGGAGAACTATGAGTGGCAACAAAGGAGGCTGGCCAGAAGGCCACAGTTTTGTCAAATCAGTGGTCAAAGCTGCTTGAATAGAAATAGTCAAGAAAGTGAATGGAGTTTCCCAGGTCCAAATATGAACAAATAAGGAAGACGTTACTCCCTCTCTAGTGATCACCTTTGAAAGGTGCACCTCCCCTTTCAGGACTGCAGTCTGCCTTTAAACGGCAACCACCCTGCCTGATTTCCTGCCCCCCACGCCCACCTCCGCCCTCAATCAGCTGCCTATAAAGACTGTGATGAGCGTGTTGTATATAAATGAGGCCTGCCCACAAAAATTGATTGAGCCAGCCTGTCCGATATACGCTCCACACAAAAATTGATCCCCTCTTGCCAAGTACATTGATACAACATCAAACAGTGTCATGCAGTGGAAGATTTCCAAAATTGTTTTAAACAATTTGGCCTGAAGTGGGATACCATAGCGTGTTCATTATTTTTATATTATTAAGCAAGGACATAAATATCCAGTCCCGATCATAAGGTGATGCTATTGCTACATCATTGGGTCATGCTGTTGTACAAGTAGATATAGGGCAGAGTGAGTCAAGTCTCATAGAAGTAAGACGCTCAGAGCACCTAAAGAGTGACTGATGCAATTGAACATAAGAAGGTATCGATGGCAGATCTGAATTCATAACACAACCTCTGAAAATAGTGAGGATGGTGAGAACACAGAGGGGGAGTTGTGCTGACCATTCAACTTCGTCCTATTCCATTCTGCCGTGTCCAACTTTTGTCTGTAATTCACTCTTTCTGATTTTAACTGCAGCCTTTTCTAATGTGCACCTCTCAAAATAAATAACCTCAAATATTTAAATGGGTTTGTAATCTGTGTCAATCTTGTTAATCAAAATTCCATGCTAAATATTTCTCTGATTTTGACAGTGGTGATTTATATGTTAGAATCAACTGCAGTACATAGAGGAAAAGTTCTCTATTTTTTCTAACCTTATTAAAATGCTTGCTCATCCTTTAGTTTTTAGTTTTGATAAATGGTATACAACCAAAATATGAACTCATTAGTTGTCTTTTCAGATGCTGACTAATCTGCTGTGTTTTTCCAGTATTTTCTGGATTATTTTATACAGGTGAAGAGTATTGGTTCCTACAATAAATACATAAGTTATTAACTGGAGTAATTAATACATCTGTCCTGAACCATTGCTGCACCAATGTTTTAGTAAAATAATTTACATAACACTACATATATTTAAGTATTTATATAGAATTATATTTAACAGCTAGCGTGCACATTCACAAATCTAAAAGACCTCATCGTATGTATCTAATTTGATAAAACTGAGCCCTTTAAAAATGTTTTAATAATAGTCATTGGCTTCACTGTATTGAACAAGTCTATTGTGCTTTGTACTGGCTGATGTCAAAAGACCAGACGATGAAAAATGAATAGAACAGTGAGAATGACTTCCCTGGAGATAAAGCAGGCGGATGGAACAGTGTATTAGCTTTTGTCTGCGTTTTACAGCCCCAAGTGATTTTGGATGAGGTTATGTGCAAATTATCTTCTGTAACTACAAGCCTTACATCCCCATAATGGCAGTGATTTATTCAGTTATTAAATCACATTGGCAACAAAATATGCCTTAAGCAGCAATTTATATTGGTTAGTTATCTTCTGTTGCTCAATGTCCCTTCATTTATGGGAGAAAAAAGATTATAAAAATGTGCCGTGCATTAGTGCCTGATAGCCTACCTAGAAATAGAGGATATTAAATGGCGTTTTTGCAAACGGTGAGTTGATTGCACAATGCATCAGCAATAAAGAGTTTTGTTAATATTTCTGAAAAGACGGCAACTCACCGATATCTGGCTACTGTATTCTTTATCGGCATGTCTATTGACACCACTGTGTCAGCCAAGGAGTTGGAGGCGGAGCGGGACTTATGGCCAGCAGGACTTGCAGCCAGTGAATTTTACAGCAAGCAAAGCAAACAGCAAAGCAAAGTTTATTTACTCAGCAAACAGCAAAGCAAACAAGGTCTATTTACAGTCTATTTAAAAAGAGTCTCTACGAACTGCAACCAACAGAACACATGTGCGTAAAATCACTCCCAGTTTCTTACAGCAGTGCAGTCTCCAGGTGTGATTGACGGAGGAATTACCCAATCATCTCCATTCTGGCCGGGAATAGTGGTGTCACTGTATCCAGCGATTTTTAAAAATATATATATCAAGAAAGTGTCAAATATAGTTATTTTCATGATGTTATGTTCTTTTATTAACCGAAAAAGAGATTAATTTAATGTATGGGTAGTTACCTTCACAGAGGTAAAGCACCACTACCTGAAACCATCCTTTCCAAGTCAGTGCTACATTTCAGATGGCTAAACATGCCATCTTATCAAATGATTGATATCACGCCAATGGTGATGCTGCTTCTATCTCTCAAACCTCCTGTTTAATCAGAACATCCTGGCACTAAATAGCGTCAACTGAGCAAAGCAGCAGTGGCACACAAGACTCCATGGATTTGCTGGTCCACAGAAACCCATGTCACCCTGTCCAAACACTGACCCAGACTCCACCCTTTTAACACACGACCGACTAAGGAGTATGTTGCTGCTTTCATTCTTTCATGTTAACTGCCACGTTTTATTTCCTGTCAAACAGTTCATGTTCCATTTTGGGCTACATAAATTCACTGCTGTTCTCATGTAACTGAGAGCAGGGCAGCATTTCAAACTTCTTTTAGATTTAAAATCATTTTCCAAGTAGACGGAAACACTGAAAACTTGAACAGGATGAAAATAAACTCTACTCAAGGTTAAAAACTGTTTTGCTTTTTTGGACCTTTTTAAAAAAAAAACAATATTTTACAATTATTTTTCAGTTATAGCACATTAGTATACAATTGCATTGTTGGTTATGTTGTATGGGGTAGAAATCCATCTTGGATGCTACCACATCGGCCACCTGTTATACACCTCATCTGATTCTCAGTTCCATTGAAGTGGGTGAAGGCCGATGCAATACCGCCCGCTGCGCGATACCGCCCAAGACTAATTTCTACCCCCTCCAGGTCAGTACAGCACATGAGTGCAAAAGGCAAGGCTGAAGCGTTTGCAACCATCTTCAGCCAGAAGTGCTGAGTAGATGATCCATCTCGGCCTCCTAATATCCCCACCATCACAGAAGCCAGTCTTCAGCCAATTCAATTCGCTCCACGTGATATCAAGAAACGGCTGAGTGCACTGGATACAGCAAAGGCTATGGGCCCTGACAACATCCCAGCTGTAGTGCTGAAGACGTGTGCTCCATAAATAGCTGCGCCTCTAGCCAAGCTGTTCCAGTACAGCTACAACACTTGCATCTACCCGACAATGTGGAAAATTGTCCTATTCACAAAAAGCAGAACAAATCCAATCCGGCCAATTATCGCCCCATCAGTCTACTCTCAATCATCAGCAAAGTGATGGAAGGTTTTGTCGACAGTGATATCAAGTGGCACTTACTAATAACCTGCTTACTGATGCTCAGTTTGGGTTCCGTCAGGACCGCACGGCTCCAGACCTCATTACAGCCTTGGTCCAATCATGGACAAAAGAGCTGAATTCCTGAGGTGAGGTGAGAGTGACTGCCCTTGACATCAAGGCAGCATTTGACTGTGTGTGGCACCAAGGAGCCCTAGTAAAATTGAAGTCAATGGGAATCGGGGGAAAACTCTTCATTGGCTGGAGTCATACCTAGCACAAAGGAAGATGGTAGTGGTTGTGGGAAGCCAATCATCTCAGCCCCAGGACATTGCTGCAGGAGTTCCTTAGGGCAGTGTCCTAGGCCCAACCATCTTCAGCTGCTTCATCGATGACTTTTCCTCCATCATAAGGTCAGAAGTGAGGATGTTCACTGATGTTTGCACAGTGTTCGGTTCCATTCACAACCCCTCAGATAATGAAGCAGTCCGTGCCCACATGCAGCAAGACCTGGACAACATCCAGGCTTGGGCTGATAAGTGGCAAGTAACATTCGCGCCAGACAAGGGCCAGGCAATGACCATCTCCAACAAGAGAGAGTCTAACCACCTCCCCTTGACATTCAATGGCATTACCATCGCCGAATCCCCCACCATCAACATCCTGGGGGTCACCATTGCCCAGAAACTTAACGGGACCAGCCAGAACAGGTCAGAGGCTGGGTATTCTGCGGCGAGTGACTCACCTCCTGACACCCCAAAGCCTTTCCACATTCTACAAGGCACAAGTCAGGAATGCAATGGAATACTCTCCACTTGCCTGGATGAGTGCAGCTCCAACAACACTCAAGAAGCTCAACACCATCCAGGACAAAGCAGCCCACTTAATTGGCACCCCATCCACCACCCTAAACATTCACTCCCTCCATCACCGACGCACTGTGGCTGCAGTGTGTACCATCCACAGGATGCACTGCAGCAACTCGCCAAGGCTTCTTTGACAGCACCTTCCAAACCCACGACCTCTACCACCTAGAAGGACAAGGGCTCCAGGCGCATGGGAACACCACCACCTGCACATTCCCCTCCAAGTCACCACACCATCCTGATTTGGAAATATATCATCATTCCTTCATTGTCGCTGGGTCAAAATCCTGGACCTCCCTACCTATCAACAGTGTGGAAGTACCTTCACCACACGGACTGCAGTGGTTCAAGAAGGCAGCTCACCACCACCTTCTCAAGGGCAATTAGGGTTGTGCAATAAATGCTGGCCTTGCCAGCGACGCCCACATCCCATGAATTAATTAAAGAAACTGCTTCTTACTAATACTACAGTTGTAGTGTAAATGCCTTAACTTCACACAGGGAGCAGGTGGTGCTGAAACCCAGTTATCTATTTGTGTCTATGTCCCACACCTCCTGCTAGGGAATATCCTCAGACCAGCCAATGAGCAATACCACCCAAAAGTATGGAACTTTGTCAAACTTTCAATGTGTATATCTCCAGGTACCACTTAATCTGTAACAGAGCAAAGCAATCTATCTTGTGTCATAAGTGTTTGAATTTTATACGACTTTAAAAAATAGATATCCTGTCCTAAAAAGGCTCAAATTGTCTATACTGATAAAATATTGTATTTTACTTTATGACAATTCATTAGATTTTCCAAAAATGAATAAACAAACCACTCACAGTGCTGCTGTAAAATAATTTTAATCAACATACACAATCATTTAACATTACTGATCATATCTAAAAACATAGAAACATTAAAAATCTGTTCAAACAGAGCTGTTTACAAGATCTTACTGAACCACAGAAACATGCATGAATTGTTCTTAGTTTTCAGAGTACAGTTAACATACAAAGGATGTCTTTTCCTATCTAAAAAACATTACAGAACTGTACCAGGTACAAAAAGGAGCGCTATACCACAAAATACTTTTTTTTTACAACTAGAAAAGACCAACATTAAAAAAGACAGGCACTAAGAATGAGTTTGAAACTACAGCTGGTCTCATTGTACTGAAAGCACAACATCATAGTTCATGTTCGACCTAGGCTGAATGTTAATGATATAGAGGGACCCTCTTGGACTGAATTCTTAATTACTACAAGGAAAAAAATCTGATTAATAATGAGACTTCAACTGAATTCTATAGTTTTTTTGCTGTTCCAACTAATGTAAAGATAAAGCTGTCATAGAACCTTGTGCCACTATAAAACCACTTGCCAACAACTATTACTGACCAAATGTGGCAAAAACTGAGAATCTAGCAAAAAAAGTGCACTGCCAGTCATTGGGTTACTTGGGGAAAAACTCAGATCGGCTTATAAATATTTCATGTTTGTTTTACTAATAGCTCCTATTCCAGCTCTACACCTACACCAGAAGTCGGTATAGTCCCCACCACTTATAGCGGGCGCATTGGTGTTGTGCAATTTGCCTGTTATAAGAAGTGGACAGTAAAATTGCAAAATACAAAGAGCAAAATTGTGAATTTTTTCCATCTCTGGATCATTGTGATTCTCCATAGTGCTCCAGAGTCCGCTGAGGACTTGATTTGCTGCTGCAACATATCAGGGTAATACAATAAGTGGTGCCTATCTTTGTTATAGAGCTAATCAATTCAAAGGCATTAAAAATGGCTGGTGAACATTAAGATGACAAAGCTTCCACCTCCCATATGCCCAAAATAGCTGGCATACTTAATGTGTTATAAGCAACGCCTTTGTAAATTGATTTCAATTGTAATGGCAAATGGTTAGCTTGCACTGTAAAGTGCCTTCAAACATGTTACAAACATCCAGCAGTAGTTTAAGTGTACTACACTGACTTTTTTAGTTTAAATCGGAGGATCTGGTGTTAAAGGCTAGTCACCAAAGGTTCAATTTTTTTTTTTAAGTGCAAAATGAGCCCAAATTGGCATGACAATACAATGACACACATTTGGCACTGTCAGTAGCCAAAGATATTGTTTAATCAAACCATGAGTAAGACCCAGTCTTCTCCCAAGATGTTGGATTTAACATAAAACTAAGATGCAAATTAGTATCAGCCAACAAAGTGAACAAAAATATCACATGCCTTATATAAATCCTATTGTTACCAAATGATGGAAACAAAAAGTTTAGCAAACTGACCACACCTAATACCTCCACTAACGAAACAAGACTAGGAAGTAGACTCGATTTACTACGGTGGGCATCCTATACACAATAGCTCAAAAGTACTTTTTACATTTCTGCTCAGGCCATGGGAAAGCGGGACTCAAGCAGAGGCCTGCAATCTCTTAGTACTGCCTTCCAATTTAAGAAAAATAATGTGCACTTTTTTTCACCACCAATTTTCTCCCCTCCTCTCCTTGATGGAGTAAGGCTACACCTAATCCAGGCTGACGCTTCACTGCTGTAATGTTGGAGGTACTATCTTTAGGATGAGGTATTAAACTGAGTTCCCATCTGTCAGTTCAGGTCCCAAGGTACCATTCAAAGAAAAGTGGGAAGTTCTCCTGGTCTCCTGGCAAATGTTCCTCCATCAATGAAAACTACCAAAAACAGTTTAACTGATTTATTCATCTCACCATTAGCAAAATAATAACCAAAAGTGAGAATCAACAGCTATGACACAATTCAAGTATCTGTTCCTATAACATCTATTTCATTCTCCTCCCATTCCCCAGCCTATTCCCCTCCTGTCAGACTCTCCTGCTTTACCAATATTTCATTAGCCAGTTATCTCTTGCTTCTTATATTATTGATCTGTCACCCAGGAAGACCATCTTTTTGCTGTTCTATTATTGAGACAACAACAGACAACAACAACTTATATTTATATAGCACCTTTAACATAGTTAAACATCCCAAGGAGCTTCACAGGAGTGTAATCAGACAAAAAAAAACTCAACACCGAGCCAAAGAAGGAGACATTAGGAAAGGCGACCGAAAGCTTGGTCAAAGAGGTAGGTTTTAAGTCGTGTGTTAAAGGAGGAGAGAGAGGTGGAAAGGTTTAGGGAGGGAATTCAAGAGCTTAGGGCATAGACAGCTGAAGGCACAGCTGCCAATGGTGGAGGGAAGGAAGTCGGGGATGCACAAGAGGGCAGAATTGGAGGAACATTGAGTTCTTGGAGGGTTGTAGGGCTAGAGGACAGCAACAGAAAGATGTTTCCTCAGGGAGCTTTTTATCCTCAGGCAAAATTAGTATCAGTATGTACTTCTGCTGACCAATGGTGACAGAACTTGACCACACTGTTAGTATGTTCTCTGAACCTTTCCTGTGTTTGTTGTGGGGTTGAACAGAACAGATCTATATATTTTAACCAGTGTGTCACCCAGCAGTGCTCTCTGTCAATTGGCTGTGGGAATGCTCACCCAGAGGCTGAATAGTTTTAAAAGATTTTGCTGTGAGTTTCTGAAAAATGAATGCTGTGAACAGAATGGGCAATGGCTATTGAGAGCCAATATTTACCCAACACAGGTGCTGTTACTGGGCACGATTTCAAAAATTAATAGGAGGTTGCAGTCACAAGGCTTTTATCAGGCTGACAATGGGGCCCTTCATAGGACAACTGAGAAAAGGCTATTTTTCTGTGCTCTGATCTTTGCTGTCAGGTCTAATAAAATTTGGATCCAGGCACCATTACAGATATAGAATTGGCCTCTATTATATTATAGTGTGCCATTGCGATTAGAGCACTGCACTCCTGCTACTGACAGCACATAATCCATGTAAATGTACTTTGAGTAATGCAGTACGATGGAATGAGGAGAGGGCAAGAGATTTGACCATAAATAATTATGAATTTTAAACGCAATTTTATCTTGTAATACTAACCCAATGGGGATATTTTAAATTGCAATGAACTGGATTGTTTCCTAGATGGAAACTATTGATGTTCAGAGTATCTCTTAAGGGGGTTCCACTATAGTAACCTCATCAGATGCAAAAAAGGAATATTGAGTCATTGCTTTGTAAGCTGTAAATGGCAGCATTTACTTCATTCCTCTTCATATACATTAGGGAAATTGCTTGGTGACAACTGAATGTGTACTTTGAATAGGCTCTCAGATTTATATAGCTCCATAGATGTGTTTTACAATAAGTAACGTCAGAGTTTAACTTTCAGTCTAATTAAATAATAAACTCAAGACGATTTAATGTGACACATCCCGTCATGTCTTCCACTGACTTTAAACACATGCATTAAAAGTAATAAGGTGGCCTGGTGGTTACAATACAACAATATTATAGTTACAAACCTGGAAGTTTGAATTCAAAATCTCCCCACTGGCTGACATTCACACTCAGACTCACATGGAAGGTGAATTTATGAGTCACAAGCTGGGCATCAAGAGGAAGAGTGTGGAAATTCCAGGGAAGTTGACCAAAAAACGGTAGCATCAGTGTCTATGGCACTGTCCATGTCAATGGGTAGCAGCTCACCAAGCAAAGCAGTTCAAATACAGAGGACTAATTTGGTGAGAGAAGGCAGATTATGAAAATACATGCAAAAAATATTATTCCTTTTGCCACATGTAGCTGTTTCTCTTGGTTTGTAAGGGAGCCACAAATATTTTAAGTTGAAAGATTAGGGAATGAATACTATTAATGGAGTTTCAGCCAGAACCAGGGCAACAAAGAACCCATGATAAGAGATGTAATAACTGAGTTTATTATAAAGAAAAGTTCAACTGCAATCTGCTGAAACATGGGTTCTTCCATTGTTGGCTTTGAATGTATCTGCACATGTTGTCCACAGTATCTTGTGTCAGGAACTGCCACATCAACAGGATGAACCCACAATTATAAAATATTGCAATGCACCAGACTCATCAACACCTATTTTAAATGGGAGGGCCGCTTACATTGTTCTGATTATTGCTACTGTCTAAGGGCTATTCAAAATTAGTCCATCTTAAAACCACAAATACTCACTGTTCAATCATCCCCTCAGTACAGAAAATCATTCAACATTTCTACCCATCAGTATGTGGGCATTATGTTTGGTATGGTCAGATTTACAATGAATATTGTAAATACAACACACTGTGCCATTGCACTGCCACAGTTATGAGACAATCTAACTTCATATTGGGATACGGGGATTGGGTGGGAAAGTGGAGTTGAGGTCAAAGATCAGCCATGATCTGATTGAATGGCAGAGCAGGCTCAAGGGGCCATATGACCTACTCCTGCTTCTATTTCTTATGTCCTTATGTCTCAGGTAAAGGGGTGATCAGGATCTACCAAAGGTAACAGATTGCTGATGTCTGTTTGTAAAATTACCCAGGTACATCAGTCTGCCCACCCCATTATGTATGCATCATTAATGTTGATTATATTGAACAGGTCCTCAGATGATGGAGTTTATAGAGACGCATCACTTAATCCTTTGAGGACTGCATTAATACTTCTCCAAAAACAAAAACTGCAACTGGATTGTCATTTTATCTTATGCCGACAATTGTTCTTTGATTCTGTACATACTTCATAAGATTCAGCAGTTGGGAGGTACAGATAACCAGTTTTGTATGGAAAAAGAGGCCTCATTTTGAAAGCAGAAAATGCTTTTCAATGGTCAGGGCGTTGAATTCCACACAATTGTAGTTCTCACATCTGTAACCTGGACAGCATGTTAGGCTCTTAAGCTCACAACAGGTGGCTTAAAAACCTCACAAATTGTACAATTATTCACAAACTATTTGCTATACTGTAGAAAATATCAAATGCCCACTATATATAAATATAGGCATTAAGTCAGAGACTACAGCAGATCTTACTGCACAGACACAACACCAGAATCTGACGAGGATTAGCAAAATTAATCTCTCAGTTTCAACAGAGTGCACAGGTGAATAAAGGTTAACCCACAGTACAGAACTTTTATATTATTTTGTAAAAATAAATTAAAATTCAACATTTTTAAATAGTGCACAGGCAAATATTTGATATGTAATGTGTTAATGTTGCACCCCTGTATGCAGATCTTAAATGATGAAAAATAGGCTTATGTGATGGCCTAAATGCCTGGGAAATTCAGCAGCCAAAGTGTTAATTCTGGACAGTTGTACTGCAGAAGAAGCAAGAAGCATAGGCTGGACTTAGAGAAGCAGGGTTTTGTATGTTGGGTCATATTTGTGCAGTAACCACTGAAGAGCACCTTTCTAATCGACTGTTCACCTCTGCCATTCATTTCAGCATCAGTTTTCATCTGTACTTTATGGAGAGCTGGTTTTAGAAAGACAGTAATTGTTCATTATTATAAAGAACAAAAACGCAAGCATCTTACATTTTTAAAAATCTTGTTTAAACAGTAAATGTTTCAAATTAGGGCTGTAGTGGATCGTGAAATATGGTCTGACTGTTTTTGGAGTCACACAAATGTTTCTGAGAGTGCCATTTCACACCAAGCATACTTGCAAGTGCTCTTCCTGCATCAAGCATACTTACTTCAGCTAAGCAACATTATGTGGTCCTTTGTGCACCAGGCATGTCCCCATGTACTCTTCCTACACTAAGCGCATGAGTGTGCACCCTTCCATTCTTAGTGCATCTTTCTATACCCTTCCACACGAAGCATATTCATGTGTACCAATTCACATCATTAACTTGCAATCAGCCAGGGTGCGAAGCCAACTATTCTGCCTGTCATGGTCAGTCTCTTTCCTTCCATTAGTGAAACCATTAGTACGGTGAACAGGGCAGTTTTGCCAGCAGGAAGGAGCAATGGTCAGTCACCTGCTAATGGTACTTTATAGCATAAACTGGGTAAAAATCTTTCAGTAACTCAGAGAACTTATGCCCCTACTATGGCAGCAGTGGTACATCGCCAACTCATTCCTCTTTAAAGTGCACATTTCCTCACAAATCAGGACGTTTGTGCATTTTTACGTCATGGTCTTCTTTACTCAATTAGTTCAAGTCCTATACAAATGGCAACACTACTCCCATACACTTGAATACTGGATTGTTACACCTTATCTTACATATAAAATTCACATTATAATCATATAAAAGAATTATATTTATACAATGTAGTATAGGAAAAGACAAATCATTTTCATTGCACTTACCAGTCTTCATTCAAAGTGCTGTCAATACCCAGAAATGGAATCTCCTCTTTTTCCTTCTCTCCAAGAATTAAATATTGCTTTTCCATGTCTATGATGCACTAGTACAAAATACATGAGACATTACTGAAGGCGAAAAAGGACACAAAATGTCTCTTCCCAAACCTGATTATATGAACATAAAAAAAAAGATTTGTCACTTTATACCTTCAAAGACCTTAATGTCTGCAGCCCAAAGGAAAGAGTTTTCTCATCATCATCTGCCAAGGAAGAAAATAAATTAGTGTGAAACACGTTATAGCAGCTATAAACAATTGATTATGAGTATTCCTATTTACAACAATTTCTACCAATGGTATCATACTCTGACTTTATAAACTGAAAATTAATACTGTTCAGTATAACCAAAGCTGGGCAGAATTCCGCATAGTTTAAAATGAAATGTATGGTGAAAAGAAATCTATAGCATTTAAATTGATCCAATAACTTCCATTTGCTTTTATATGTGGAAGCTGATTTCTACAGTACTTTTCAGTATTACAGTGACAGGCTGAGATGATTAAAAGAAGGTTTTGATTATGATGTTTTCCTCCACGACTATCTCTCACTATCCTTCCTTTCTGGAAGGTGACATTTGGGGGGGTCCAGAATGAGGGGTCACAGTCTCAAGATACAGGGTAGGACATTTAGGACTGAGATGAGGAGAAATTTCTTCACTCAGAGGGTGGTGAACCTGTGGAATTCTCTACCACAGAAGGCTGTGGAGGCCAAGTCACTGAATATATTTAAGAAGGAGCTAGATAGATTTCTAGACACAAAAAGCATCAAGGGGTATGGGGAGAGAGCGGGAATATGGTTTTGAGATAGAGGATCAGCCATGATCATATTGAAAGGTGGAGCAGGCTCGAAGGGCCGAATGGCCTACTCCTGCTCCTATTTTCTATGTTTCTATGAACACTGGTGGCCATCCAGTACCTCACCTATGTGGCTATTTTTAAATTGTGAGACTGGACAGTGAGTAGTTGGGAGCATCGCAGCCAACCCCGACCTTTCTTAACCAACATCCACATGCAAACATTTTCAGCAGGTGTCACCGATCAAGAGCGGAAACCTTTGTTAATCCCCCCCACACCAACCGCAACACTCAAAGGTCAATTGCAACATACTCATGGCTACAATAAGTTGGTTCAGTACAAACCAAGAACGGACACTTGGGGCTCAATTTTGAAATGGTGGCGGGTTGGCAGTGGGGGGAAGGTGCGCATGGCAATCCCGAAAAAAAAACTTACCTTTTCAGACACAATCGCGATGTAATTGATGGTGATTAAAGTTGTTTATGGGTTTCGCGCCTGGCAGCCAGCCTGATTGACAGGCTGGCTGCCGACAGGAGCTGCAACGCCGGGATGGGATGAGGTGGGGGGGGAGAAAGAGAAAGAGAAAGAGAGAGAGAGAGAGAGAGAGACATCATTCGGCACTGGAACAGAGAGTGGAGGGTGCTGAACATTGGGGAGGGCGGGGGCGGAGAGGGGAAGAACGGAGTGGGCGGAAAGGGGGAGACCGGGGGAGGGGCAAGAGAGGGAGAGACATGGGGGGGGGGGGAGGGGGGAGGGGGGGGGAGGGGGGGGGGAGGGGGGGGGAGGGGGGAGGGGGGGGGAGGGGGGAGGGGGGGGGAGGGGGGAGGGGGGAGGTCGGAGGGACACGGGGGGTCGGGGGACATCGGAGAGGGGGACATCGGAGGCTGAGAGGAACATCGGAGAGGGAGACGTCGAGCGGAGAGGGAGACATCGGAGAGGGAGACGTCGAGCGGAGAGGGAGACATCGGAAAGGGAGACGTCGGACATCGGAGCAAGATGGAAAGGGAGGTCTATTTTGTTTTTTTAACTTTGCGATAGTTTTTCATTTAATTTATTTCGTTTATTTTTGCCTGATCCGGCCCTTCATGCCTGGTTTCACCAGGCGTGAATCGGAAGCCGTGGGAAAGACGCCCAGGTAAATTTAAAATCGTTTTAACTATCTACTGTGTCAGAAATAAAGTACTTAAATACCTCAATGAGGTACATTTGGTTCTTTAACTACCATCCCTCCAGTTTTAATTGCCGGTGGGACTTCTGCCTTCGGGAAGCACGCGCGCACACAGGCGTGTCTGTGGGAAACCCAGAAGTCGATGGGTTGTGGCCGGCTTCCTCACCTGCACGGGATTTCACCGATTTTCACAGCCCCCCTTCCCCCAACGCACCTGCAATTTGATTTGAAAATTGGGTCCTTGGAGTTTCTTGATCTATATGACTCCATACCACACCACTGACCCTTCAGGGAAATATGAATTCAATTTTTAAATTCAAGTCCAGCCTGGGCAGAATATTGTAGTTTTTCCAGCAATGTTAATTTATTTTAAAATATTTGCTTGTTTTAGTGATTTTTAAGTCAGTGAGCATCTGAGATGAACAGAAACCTATCACCATGTTTAGAGTTTACTGAGAAATCCACATAAGTAGAGTTTCTGTTTGCTCATTAAGCAGTCACTTGCCACCTGCCTAAGCTCAGAGAAAATAGCCAAGGCTTAATGACTCCCAAATATACCTAGGGGCCCTGGTGGGATTTTACCAGCTAAAACCATGCAGCTTACTAGCACAGAGCACTACTAAGTTTTCCTCAGCTTGTCCAGCGTGGAGCACTCTACTTGTTAGGGCATGCTTTGCAGGATTACCTGGAACCAATTGAAAAAAATTCCAGTTCCCAGTAACAGGTCTACACCTCTAGGTCTCATCAGTGAGCCTGGCTGGCAACAAAGCCATGGAGTACTGCAGACCTACCTGAGTCAGGTATCAGATTACCAAGTTTGTCACAGAGGATTGACTGATTTCTAATTTCCCATTAATTTGTTCGCTCAACTCCAAAGAATCCCCATTTACCACCCTACCCAACAAAATGTATTCTTATTTTAGTAACTTAAGCTCATTAAGACGCAGGATGTACATGCTGGGGAACAGAACATTTATTGAGCACTTTCTGGTCAGGTAGACCTGAGATGAATACTCGTTCTACTCAACCTGAAGGTGCATATCAATTCTAATCTAAGAGCTCCCCCTATTTCTGTTATTATTATCCTTGTTGCCTTGAAATTAGTTTGTTAATTTAGTGTCAATTGGCACCAAGTGTTGTGCTAAATACTCATGTTCACTAGAAACTTAGGTCCCAGGTGCAGAAGGACAATCCATTCAATATAAATTTAAAACAAAACCAAGCAGTAAAAAAAACTAATTATTGAAGAAATGGCAATTCTAGTAAGTCTGAAAACTTACCCACGACAGCTGCTGAACACTCAATATTGACCTGTCCTATAGTGATTGCAATATTTTCTATTTGGCCTATAACCTTTGAAATAAAAGGCATTCCCATTTTTTCGGTTTCATCCTTGTTTATTTTCACAAGTTCCTTCAACCTATAAAAAGAAGGTATGTTATAGATATTTGATTTTGAATTAGTAATTTTGAAGATTAGAGTTAGATAATGTTTATGACACACAATGAACTGTCAATACCAGGCAAGATTTTAAAATATTCAGAGCAAACTGGTCTATGGCTGATCAGTTTAAAGAGGCTGAATGCATAGTAGGATTCCATATTTTCAATACACAAATGCAGTGCTACACTAATGACTGTAATTGCTTCTTGTCAAAATCTCCATCAGAAATGTGAAACATCACCCATGATTCTCCACAAGCTACATTACCAATTTCAAATATGTCACTGTGAGCAGATTTTGGGAGCCCCCTAATATGGTTAGTTATGGGTGCTTATACATAGCCTACACTTTTTCACTGTGCCCAAGCTTTTTTTTTAAAAAATGACTTAATTTGCCTTAATCTTACTTTTATTTTGCGGTGTGTTGTACATGTAGGAAGCAGTGGGTGGAATGTTCATGATAATTAAAACAGACAACATTAATGAGAGCTCTGTGGCCTTACCAGAAGAGCTAATGTACTTTTGGCAGTAAGAGGTCATGGTCCTTCTTCAGAGCCATCTGCTCACTGGAGTAGTCCTTTTAAGGAAGGATTTCTGGACAGTCTTCCTTCCTTATATAATCTAATCTTTTAAAACTTTGGATATGGACGAGAGAAATGAGGTGAAGGGAACTAACAATGGGCATTTGCGAAAGACCACCAAGTCAGGAGGAGGGATTGGACCAAGAACTTTGTAAATCAAAAAAGTTTCAACCTATAATAGTCTGCATTTCTGGTTGGATATCCAAGCATTGGAGGCAGTGCGGAAAATTGCAACTGAACTGATACCTAACTAGAGGCTATGAAGAGCCTTGGATTGTTTACTCTGGCAAGGAGAAGGCTCGGGAGAAATAAGGGAACATATAAATTGAATCGAATATGTTTAAGATATCAAGACACTAGAACCAACAAACACAACCTCAAGCTTAGAAGGCAGAAGAAGCACAAATAGTTTTGATTTAACTACTTGACACAGAGAGTGGTGAACATGACGCAGCAGAGGCAGATGGCATGGAAAATATTAATGGACAATTGGGCAGATATTTGAGACAGTGGGAGATTGAAAGGTTTTAAGATATGGGACCAGCCAGATAGACTGCAGTTTTGGTTTAGAAAAGTCCTGTACTTTCCTATGTTCCAAGCTTGGCACCACTCAAATCATTATTTTCTGATTTATCTCATCTCTTTTACTCTTACCAACTTTGGTGGCATCCTATTTTATGATTCTTGACCATTTATCTTGTATTCTGAATATAATTTTTATTTTTTAGAATACTGCTATCTTACTATATTGACATGAGACCGACAAGTTACAATACAGAACTCTCGTGCCACTGTGAAACTTTCAGTCCCAATGCAGGTTCCCACTCCATACACAAACAAACCGATTCCACTGTAATTTACTTCCAAATTAATTAAAATAGTTGTCAGGTTGAAATGCTCATTTTCCAATAAATTAAGTTCGTGGAAAATCCAAGAACAACCTATGCCAAAATCCTACTATGCTGGTCACTTAATAAAAACTTGTGCTGCAGCAGATAGCTGTCTGCTTCCCTTCATTTCCCAACCCCCGCTCCATCCTCCAATCTTTGTAATAAATGTTTTCTTTCTTCATTTTATAAATGTTACTGCACCACAGTAATATATTGCATATTCTACAATGTAATCTATACAGCGTTAGCAAATGTGGAAAATTATTTTTCGAGTCACTGCAAATGACATTGCTCCTTTACATTTGTTTTGAAGGATATATTTCTGCTTGAGTTGAAGTTACAAATCCCAGTAGGCCTTCAGCCAGAACATCTCATTATTCCAACCATCTGTGGTGACGTCTGTAAATTCACACTAGAGCTATTCCCATCCCATCATGTGAAAAACTCATAGTTCAGTCCAATAAAGCACACAGTTTCTTGGCTGAATCAGCACTGCCATTTGCAGAGGGAAATACAAGAAAAAGAATTGTCAAATAAAGACCTAAAGGGTTACCTACCCTAGTTTATCCACACAGGCAGAAGAAATGAGATTATATCGACTGCCAGTGTCAATCCGTACTTTCATCTCTATTCCAGCACACTTAAAAAAATAAAAACAGACTTAGAATCATTGTACAAACATTGTAAAATCATATATATTATTGCAGCAGTGGAACTACAATTGTATTTTACAAACAATGACAGACAGGAAAAGACCCTCTGGTCCATCCAGCCTGTCCCACACAATCGTGATACCTTGTGTATCACAATATATACACTCCCTATCCCTCATGACGAAAAGCCAGAAAAAAAACCAAGCCAATTTGGGAAATTACTCCCTGACCCCTTTGGCGATCGAAACTAGTCCAGGAGATCACTCTGGCCCTGAATTCTATGCATTACATCACCTACCTTTTGTAAGAGGTGATTTCCGCCCCAGCCAGAATCGGGTCCAGCTGTTGCTTGAAGGAATTCAGCAAATCGTTGTCCATCGCACGAGCCGGCAGCCTATTCCAGAGGTCCACTATTCTCTGGGAAAGAACCACCTCCTAACATCTAACCTAGATCTTGCCTTGTACAACTTAAAATTGTGACCCCTGGTCCTCCCTAACGTATTTAATTAAAACAAACTGTCAACTGGCTATTCCTTTCATCATGTTATAATCCTCAGATCGCCCCTACGTCTACACTTCTCTAAAGCGTGGAGTCCAAGCTCTTTTAGCCAATCTTGATAACTAAGATGATTTAAACTGGGAATTAGTCTCATGGCCCTCCTCTGCACGCTTTCTAAAGCTTCAATATCACCCACCATGTGAGGAAGAGGCCTGACCAAGATCTTGTACAAGGACAAAATAGTATGCTTTGTCTTATATATCACTTGTCCTATAAATGCACCCCAGCACCCTATTTGCTCCATCTATCGCTCCACGACAATGCTCATGAATCTTTACCGACCCATGCCCCTGAATGCCCAGATCTCTTTATTTCTCCATCTACTTTAGTGCTTTTCCCTGAAGGGTGTATGTATGTTGAGCATTTGTCCTTCCCACATGTATAATACTGCACCTCCAAATTAAACATCATTTGCGAGTCACGAGCCCAGTCTCCCAACATATCAAGATCCACCTGAAACAGTCGAGCACTGTCCACAATCCTGACACTCGCACAGATCATGGTATCATCTGCAAATTTGCAGATTGTATTCCCAACATCTACATGTAGATCATTAATAAAAATAGCAAACAGCAATGGTCCCAACGCCGATCCCTGCGAGACACCACTGGTGACCGGTCTAAAAATAGATCCAAATCCATCCATAACTATTTTCTGCCTACAGCCTTCCAGCCAGTTCCCAATCCAGCTCAATATATTACCAATAATAATGGAGGCTTCGACCTTGTAGAGAAGCCTCTTGTGCAGTACCTTGTTGAAAGCTTTTTGGAAGTCGAAGTAGACAATGACTACTGGGCTTCCCTTATCCACCATCTTGGTGACTTCTTCAAACAATATAATCAAATTTGTTAGATATGACCTTTTTTTGAAGCCATGTTGGGTGTCCCCAGTATGTCCATCTTTATCCAAGTAATCATATATTACACCCTAATTTTTTTTATTATTCATTCATGGGATGTGGGCATCGCTGGCAAGGCCAGCATTTATTGCCCATCCCTAATTGCCCTTGAGAAGGTGGTGGTGAGCCGCCTTCTTGAACCGCTGCAGTCTGTGTGGTGAAGGTTCTCCCACAGTGCTGTTAGGTAGGGAGTTCCAGGATTTTGACCCAGCGACGATGATGGAACGGCGATATATTTCCAAGTCAGGGTGGTGTGTGACTTGGAGGGGAACGTGCAGGTGGTGTTCCCATGCGCCTGCAGCCCTTGTCCTTCTAGGTGGTAGAGGTCGTGGATTTGGGAGGTGCTGTCAAAGAAGCCTTAGTGAGTTGCTGCAGTGCATCTTGTAGATGGTACACACTGCAGTGCAGTGTGCTGGTGATGGAGGAAGTGAATGTTTAAGGTGGTGGATGGGGTGCCAATCAAGTGGGCTGATCTGTCTGGATGATGTTGAGCTTCTTGAGTGTTGTTGGAGCTGCACTCATCCAGGCAAGTGGAGAGTATTCCATCACAATCCTGACTTGTGCCTTGTAGATGGTGGAAAGGCTTTGGGGAGTCAGGAGGTGAGTCACTCACCGCAGAATACCCAACCTCTGACCTGCTTTTGTAGCAACCGTATTTATGTGGCTGGTCCAGTTAAGTTTCTGGTCAATGGTGACCCCCAGGATGTTGATGGTGGGGGATTCAGCAATGGTAATGCCGTTGAATGTCAAGGGGAGGTGGTTAGACTCTCTCCTGTTGGAGATGGTCATTGCCTGGCACTTGTGTGGCGCGAATGTTACTTGCCACTTATGAGCCCAAGCCTGAATGTTGTCCAGGTCTTGCTGTATGCGGGCATGGACTGCTTCATTATCTGAGGGGTTGTGAATGGAACTGAACACTGTACAATCTTCAGCGAGCATTCCCAATTCTCACCTTATGATGGAGGGAAGGTCATTGATGAAGCAGCTGAAGATGGTTGGGCCGAGGACTTTGCCCTGAGGAACTCCTGCAGCAATGTCCTGGGGCTGAAATGATTGGCCTCCAACAACCACTCCCATCTTCCTTTGTGCTAGTTATGACTCTAGCCAATGAAGAGTTTTCCCCTGATTCCCATTGACTTCGCTTTTACTAGGGCTCCTTGGTGCCACACTCGGTCAAATGCTGCCTTGATGTCAAGGGCACTCACTCTCACCTCACCTCTGGAATTCAGCTCTTTTGTTGTTTGGACTAAGGCTGTAATGAGGTCTGGAGCCGAGTGGTCCTGGCGGAACCCAACTGAGCATCGGTGAGCAGGTTATTGGTGAGTAAGTGCTGCTTGATAGCACTGTCGATGACACCTTCCATCACTTTGCTGATGATTGAGAGTAGACTGATGTAATTGGGCGGATTGGATTTGTCCTGCTTTTTGTGGACAGGACATACTGGGCAATTTTCCACATTGTCGGGTTCCCTCAAACATCTTTCCTACTATTGATGGGCCTATAGTTACTCGGGTCAGTATTGTCTCCTTTTTTAAACATGGTGACTACATTAGCCTCCTTCCAATCTACTGGAACCATCCCAGTGAGCTATTAAAAATACAGGTAAGGGGCTCGCACAGCATGTGTCCCATCTCCCTGAGGACCCTAGGGTGGATATCATGCGGCCCGGTTGCTCGATCTATTTTCAGTTCTTAATTCTATATACAACAACAACAACTTGCATTTATATAGCACCCTAAACTTAGTAAAACGTCCCAAGGCGCTTCACAGGAGCGATTTTAAAACAAAATTTGACACTGACATATGGAGATGTTAGGCAGGTGACCAAAAGCTTGGTCAAAGAGGTAGGTTTTAAGGAGCGTCTTAAAAGGAGGAGAGAGAGGTAGAGAGATGGAGAGATTTATGGAGGGAATTCCAGAGCTTAGGGCCTAGACAGCTGAAGGCACGGCCACAAATGGTGGAGCAATTAAAATCGGGGATGCGCAAGTCGCAAGAATTGGAGGAGCGCAGAGATCTCGGAGGATTGTAGGGCTGGAGGAGGTTACAGAGACAGGGAGTGGCGAGGCCATGGAGGGATTTGAAAACAAGCTAAAACAATATGTTCATCTATGTTAATATTACTAGTTTCATTATTAACATCATTAAATTGTAACAGTTGAGCATCATCTTCAAGAGTACTCATTTAATATTTCCACCATACTCAGTGAGTCATTCGTAACCTGTCCTTGAGCATCCTTCAATGGCCCAATATAGTCTTTCACAGTTCTCTGACTCTTCACATAACTGAAAAAGCTTTTCCCATTAGTTCCACAATTGTCTACAATCCTCTTTTCCATTATCCTTTTAGCTGATCTAATAGCAGTCTTTGTTTTCTTTCACTGTTCTCTGTACTTAACTCTGTTTAATTGAGTATTAGATGTCTTAAGATTGTTGAAACATTTTTGTTTACGTCTTATTTGTCTTTGTACATGACCAGTCAGCCACCTTGGCTTTTTCTCACCATACTTAGGGCTCCAACAGTCAAGTATGTAATACAGCATTAAATGTATTATACAAATCATTGGTAAATTGTAGATCAGGAGTGTTCAACCTTTTAGATCAACTAGTGAGTGGGCCACGTATGAATAAAAACAGTTTTTGGTCAGGCAGAATTCTGATTAGAATCCAAATATCACCGTATGCACTATGTCCCATTGTTACTCATTCGATATATCTTTACCCATTTTTACCCTAATACCTCCTGTCTTAAAGGCGGTGACTTACGCTGGGTAGGACTCTATAAATGTCTCACTGAGACTATCAAATGGATGTGAAGACAACCTATGCAATAATTCACATTGTGGGAATAGGAGGTGGGAATAGGTGCTTCGAATCAGGACTCTCTTTATTATACAAACAAAGATCAATGATGTAATGGTGGCACCCCATCAAAAGGAGAGATTAATTGAGGTATATAAAATTATGAGGGGCCTAGATAGAGTGGATAGGGAGGACCTATTACCCTTAGCAGAGGGGTCAGTAACCAGGGAGCATAGACTTAAAGTAATTAGTAGAAGGATTAGAGGGGAGCGGAGGAGAAATGTTTTCACCCAGAGGGTGGTGGCAGTCTGGAACTCACTGCCTGAAAGGGTGGTAGAGGCAGAAACCCTCAACTCATTTAAAAAGTACTTGGATGTGTATTTGAAGCGCCGTAACCTACAGGTCTACGGACCAAGTGCTGGAAAGTGGGATCAAGTTGGATAGCTCTTTTTCAGCCGGCACGGACACGATGGGCGAATGGCCTCCTTCTGTGCCGTAACTTTCTATGACACTCAAGAAGCTCGACACCATCCAGGACAAAGCAGCCCGCTTGATTGGCACCCCATCCACACCCTAAACATTCACTCCCTTCACAGGATGCATTGCAGCAATTCGTCAAAGCTTCTTCGACAGCACCTCCCAAACCCGTGACCTCTACCACCTAGAAGGACAAGAGCAGCAGGTACATCGGAACAACACCACCTGCACGTTCCCCTCCAAGTTACACACCATCCCGACTTGGAAATATATCGCCGTTCCTTCATCGTTGCTGGGTCAAAATCCTGGAACTCCCTTCCTAACAGCACTGTGGGAGAACCTTCACCAAACGGACTGCAGCGGTTCAAGAAGGCGGCTCACCACCACCTTCTCAAGGGCAATTAGGGATGGGCAATAAATGCCGGCCTCGCCAGCGATGCCCACATCCCATGAATGAATGAAAAAAAAAGATTGTATGAAAACTTGGAAAAGCTTCAACAGCTCTGCAATTGGAGAAGCTCAAGCATTCTTTAAAAAATATAGCCACTATAGTCTGGTTTGTCAGCTTATCCTTACATAATGACATAGCTTAAACAGAACTGTACTTATTTCCATTGATGGGACAATTGACACACCTAGCTCACTTTAGCCATTTTGGTTGGTCAGTTATGTCATAACCTTTGTAAGGAATAGACAATTACCTTGCAACACACAAATATCAGGTCATCTTCATGTGTTCTTTTGTGAAGTTCTTGTTTAGTCTGATGAAAGCTTTTGTTCTGCACTGGAAATGAATTATTAGAAGGCCATGTCCCTCGATTATTGGCTCGAAATTTTGACAAGTTGGTTTCTAGTAAACGTCTCTGCAAAATGTTATGTGGTTGCTAAAAATAAAATTTTTAAAAATATAATAAAGTCATACAGGCGTGTGGACTCGACATCCTTAGCATTTACCTATAATTATCAAATGAATCCATTTTGCTGACTTGAAAGAGGATTTCATACATTCATCTGTCAGATACCAGTCCAATTTATTCTTTCACTTAGAGTAAATGCTCATCAGTACATTTCCTAAAATGGTACCAATCCCAATTTTCACTTTTCCCAAGTAAGGTAGGGGAAAAAGTGAAAACTTTTGCGATAATTACTAAATACTATGCAATTATAGGAAAAACCTGCAGGGTTTGTCTGCTTCAGAAATGATGTGAAGTGTTTTCATAGAATGTTACAGCACAGGAACAAGCCATTCAGCCCATCAAGCCACTGAGGAAGCCCTCTTCCACATGAGCCACTTAGTCTAATTCCACTATCCTAGTTGTTCCCCATAGCATTTAAAGTTCCTTTTCAAGCAACTATTTAATTCCATTTTCAATAAAAAAAACATCATGGACTCTGCTTCAATAATGGTTTGTGGCAGAGAATTCCATAGTCTAACCATAATTTTTTTTCTAACCTTCACTTTTTGTGCTTATATTAAATTTGTGCCCTCTTGTTACTACCTCATCAACCAGTAGAAGCAATATCTATTTACTTTATCTTAACGCTTCATAACCTTTAAGAACTGTATCGGGTCACCCCTTAACCTTCTGAGCTCTAGTGAGAAAAGCTCTAACTTTTCAAATTTATCTTCATAACCGTAACCCCTTATCCCTGATAATATCCTAGTCAATCTATGCTGCACCTTTAGCATTACTTTTATATCTTTAATTTAATGATGTCCCCAAAACGGCACATAATATTCCAACTGTGGCCTAACTAAGGTCTTGGACAATCTCAGAATTACACCCCAGCTTTTGAAATCAACGCCACTAGATAATAACAGATACGGGCCAAACCTTGCTGGAAAAATAACGACATGTTAACGATGTGCACTGTTTGATAAAGTGCTACATAATAGGTTTGTCAGCAAAATTGAAGTCCATGGAATAAAAAGGGCAGTGGTAGCATGGATACGACAGGAAACAGAGAGTAGTGGTTGTTTTTCGGACTGGAGGAAGGTATACAGTGGTGTTCCCCAGTGGTCAGTACTAGGACCACTGCTTTTTTTGATATATGCTGATGACTTGGACTTGGGTGTACAGGGCACAATTTCAAAATTTGCAGATGACACAAAACTTGAAAGTGCAGTAAACAGTGAGGAAGATAGTAATAGACTTCAAGAGGACATAGACAGGCTGGTGGAATGGGTGGATACATGGCAGATGAAATTTAATGCAGAGAAGTGCGAAGTGATACATTTTGACAAGAAGAACGAGGAGAGGCAATATAAACTAAATGGTACAATTCTAAAGGGGGTGCAGGAACAGAGAGACCTGAGGTATATGTGCACAAATCTTTGAAGGTGGCAGGACAGGTTGAGAATGTGGTTAAAAAAGCATACGGGCTCCTGGGCTTTAAAAATAGAGGCATTGAGTACAAAAGCAAGGAAGTTATGATGAACCTTTATAAAACATTGCTTCGGCCATAATTGGAGTATGGTGTCCAATTCTGGGCACTGCACTTTAGGAAGGATATGAAGGCCTTAGAGAGGATGCAGAAAAGATTTACTAGAATGGTTCCAGGGGTGAGGAACTTCAGTTACATCGATAGACTGGAGATGCTGGGGTTGTTTTCCTTAGAGCAGAGAAGGTTAAGAGGAGATTTGATAGAAGTGTTCAAAATCATGAAGGGTTTAGATAAAATAAATAAAGATAAACTGTTCCCATTGGCAGAAGGGTCGAGAATCAGAGGACACAGATTTAAGGTGATTGGCAAAAGAACCAAAGGCGCCATGAGGAAAAACTTTTTTACGCAGCAAGTAGTTATGATCTGGAATGCGCTGCCTGAAAGGATGGTGGAAGCAGATTCAATCACAGCTTTCAAAAAGTAATTGGATAAATACTCGAAGGGAGAACATTTGCAGGGCCACGGGGAAAGAGCGGGGGAATGGGACCAACTGGATTGCTATTACAAGGAGCATAGGCTCAATGGGCCAAATGGCCTCCTTCTCTGCTGTAACCATTCTATGATTCTAATGCACAAATCAGCCAGCAAGTTCAGGAGATTAAGTGATACGCCGTGAGTTGCAAATCTCCAGAACTTGCTGGTCGATTTACACCACTCCCCCATTTGCTTCACACAAAAGGCATCTCGCCCTTAGCCTCCCTGTTATTTTTCAGAACTTGCTGAATTTGTAGGTAAATTGCCCATTAAACTCACCGCAGAAAGTTAGAGCTTGTAATTAAGAGCGTAAGTACCCTTTTAACGATGTGATAATTGTTAATGCAATGCCAATCAATCTTTTCGGCCCAGAAAGGGAACAATTTAAACTATTCAGACTCATTCCTGCATGTAGTAAATTCTTAGAGGTTTTAAAAATTTCAAACTTTTAAAAAATTTTCTTACTTTTCTGCTTTGTCTTTTTTTTCTCTCTTAATCCAATTTTTCTTTCCCTCTTTATTTCTCTTTCTGTCACTGATTTGACTCTAATTCACCCACCTTCTCAGTCATTCCTCTGTTTCTTTCTCAATCCATAAATCTCATTGGTTAAGAGATACACTGTTGGTCCCGCTATTCATTAAGGTCTCAGATGCCCCGTTGCCCTCGCCACACTGTTATCAGTTCCCACTTCCAGCAAACCATGGTGCAAATATTTTTCAAACCGAAGGGTGCAGGAGAATGTCTGATTAACAGCATATGCTATGAGATGCCCTGCTCCAGCAAAATTTGGCCCAATAGATTCTATTGATCTTTTTTATGGTCTTATCAATTTGTGCTGCCATCTTTAATGACCTGTTTATCTGCATATCAAGATCCCACTGCTCCTCTATCCCATTTAAAAATCCTACCACTTAAGGTGTATTTTCTTTCCCTATTCTTACTCAACATATATAGGGCCATAATTGGTTGTGGCAGGGCATCTAAGGGCATCTGCCGTTCATTAGACTTGCCCTTGGACATTTAACTTTTTAATTTTTTGTGTAGCAGGTTGCTGAAAGTGTGAGCTGATAGTGTCACAGTAAGGGAAAAATGGCATCTGGGACCTGAGTGTACAAGGCAAGCAACTGGGTATCTCCTTAACCAATCAGAAAGATTGGAAGAGAGAGAAAAAAAGAGAAAGAAAGGAAAAGTAAAATAAAATTAATTCTAAATTAATTTTTTTTAAAAATCTTCAACAACAATTAAAACCTGAAGGAATGAGACTACACACTTGTAATAGTTAATTGTCAGTACCAGAATGGTTGACTGGCAGTAATCAACACCTCTCATGTCGTTAAAAGGGTACTTACACTGAAATGGACAAGATTTAACTTGCTGTGGCGAGTTTAGTTCGTATCTACCGCAAAAATACAGCAATTTCACACCTTCAATGCATTTCAACAGTAAGGCAGACAGCGAGATGCAGTTTTCGCGAAGCTAATGGTGGAGAGGCGCATCTCAGACAGCAACTTTTGGATTTCCGTGTTTAACCTCACATCTGCCCCTCGCCTGAAGTTGCTGTAGCCTTTGCACATAAATAACGGCGAATGCCATTCGCCTCACCGTTATTTTGACAGCAAATTATGGCCCAATACTTCATAGTTTCCTACATTAAACTGCATCTGTGAACATATGAAAAGAATAAGAGGAAAAGACCATCAGGCTCATTAAGCCCACCCCAACCAGACATGGTGCAACGTGGCATATCATTGACGCACCCAAACCATGCAATCTCCGGGGAAGCCAGAAGAAAACTTATGGCCAATTCACAAAAAGCTCTGCAGAATTCCTCTCCAACTCCATAAGGCAATCACGAGAGGCTCCAGAAGGCCTTGCAGACCTTCCTCATAAGCCCAGCTAACTGGTAGTTTGCTTTCCATTACTGGAAATATTCTGGTCTCTGAGAAACATGCAGTGGGTAAAGAGTAGCCATAATCCATTTAAAGGACTGTGGTGACTCCTTACCCATTGCATGTTTCGGTAGTCTATTCTGGAGGGTGATAACTCTCTCTGAAAAGCAATATTTCCTAAGATCTAACCTACCTCTTTGCCTATGGATTTTATCTATATGACCTCTAATCCTACCATCCCTATCAATCTCAAGTGGCTTATCCAATGAGTCCAATCCCTTCGTTATTTGAAAAACCTCAATCATAAACCTTCTAAACCTTCATTTCCCCAAAGTAAATAGCCCTAATTCTTGGAATCTATCCTTAAAACTAAGGCCCCTTGGACCATCTGCAATCTATCTGCCCATCCAACCAACTTATCAATGTTCTGCTGCAGTCTTTCATCCTCCACAATTTTCCACAACTCCAAATTTGATGCCATTGACAAATTTCAATATTATTCCCTCGGTTTTGGGTGAAAATCATGCCCATGATTTTATTTACACCATCTGTTTGAGAAGTTGGACCAAATCATTTTCCATAAAATTATCTTTAATGTATCATTGGATGTTTGTGAGTGGAAAGGAGGTTAATCGAGCAGTTGGGTCAGGGGATATAGATGTGCAGCATGTGTGTTCTGAAAGTACTTGGCCTAGATTTCCCAACTGGCATTATTCTAACACTGGAATTAACCGGTTTAAAATAAATGAGTTAATGGAACTGGAATTTAAATTGTATAGTGTGACTCAATCATTAAAATGTCTTCAGCTTGGCAAACAAGTAGAATTCATGCACTAAAAATAGTTAATATCTATCCAAAATTAACTGGTGAAACCACACATACGTAAATGAATTGGCAAAAGTAATCTGCTATGAAATCTGAGTTAACATTTTGAGATTATTCTGAATTTATCTCCAGGTTCCACTGTACATTGGTCACTGTAATACTCCATAGTCCATCATTCAAACTTATAGTTCCAAATATCATAATGATACAAACTCTGAATTGCTAACATTTTAAAAGGTACATTTATTTTAGGTGGGTACATTTTCCTGTTCTGTAGAAGACTCTCCTCACCGCTGCCCTCATACAAGGACTCCCTGGTGACTGTTCCAATACTGGCTGAACGTGAGGTGTCTAGACAAATGTCCTGATAACTTGGTCAGATCAAATCAGTTTAGATCAATTGTAACACATATTGTCCCCATGGTCCCCATGTTTCTCGCTCCACTGATGCTGTCTGACCTGCTGATTATTTCCAGTATTTTCTGGTTTTATTACATATTGGTGTAATTTTAACCTCTGGCGATAATGTAAACTGGGGACCCGCCGTTCGTTGTAGACCTCTCCCGATTTTCGTTTCTGGGTTTCAGCGCTGGACAGCAGCTGAACTCATCCAAAGGCTCCCATCGTTTCAAATAAACTCTGGGGCATATCCATTTCTAGGACTATCAACATAAAAAGATTAAACAATTAGTGCTTCAATAGACCAGTTAATATTTAGTTTGATACCGGAATAAACACTTTATGTATGAGCTTTCAACTAGAGAAAGACATCTGATCGTTGCTGTATTTGGTGTTTCACAGTTTGGCCCCATCCTAAATAATCCCTCAAAGATCAGTGGGTGAAATGGGAGTATTTGAATTGGTGAAGGCGATGGTGACGGGGCATTTTCCACACGACTCAAACAGTGAAAGTACAAGGACAATTCTAAAGCCTGAGCTTTAATAATATGCCAGGACCACACACGCGAAGGGTCCTCCGCCCGGCGAAATGTTGGGAAATCCCGCTTTAGGTCACTCCAAGTGCTGCTGGAGTGCTTTAATCCTCTCCATATTATGAAAATATAGATACAGGATGGCCATTCTTAATAGGATGGGGGGCTTTTCAGTTGCTTTTAATCGATAACAACGTTGCCTGACTCGTTACCTCGCTGACCAGTGTTTTCCTAACATTAAACAGTCACTCACGGTCTCTTTGGAGGTTCCCAGTTTTTTGAGCCCATCGAGAGGCAGCAGATCCGCCGAGTCTTTATGGATGAACTGAACTGCTTGTTTCATCCGTCTCTGCTGGCGGAGAGAGGCGGCCTCCCGGATATCCATCTGCTGTCGTCGGCTTTCCCTCAGAATATCCGAGTAAAACATTCTCTGCGGCCAAGAAAATCCTCGGCACCAAACAACTAGGAGGTGAAAGGAAAACCTAAACAGTTGCCCCAGAGCATGAGAACCTCCCGGTCGAAATGGGAAGCTCTTCTGACTCAGCCCGCTTTTAAAGGGACGCACCTTTAACCATCAGTGATTGACACAAAGGTTCCAGCCCCCATCGATTACAGGGCACGGTGCTCCAGAAACACCTTCACCCAACCAGCTACCTGCCCATCAGCTTTATTCCACGGGACATGGCACAAGAAGGAAAGGCTGCTCTCCCACCATTTTGCAGTGTGCACTAACGATCAGTCTACCCCGCAGCTCTCTCAAGGTCCACACAATTCAGGAGCCATCATGTTCCACACAGCTCTAGCTGCTGTCAATCCACAATGGATATAGCACAAGCTGCTTCACATGTGAGGCAAAAACAATTCTCTTCTCATTTCAAATCTTGAGAAAGAAAGAACTTGCATTTATGAGCTCAGGATGTCTCAAAGCACTTTACAGTCCATGAAGTACTTTTGGAGTGTAGCCGCTGTTGTAATAAATGCTGCAGCCAATTTGCACACAGCAAGGTCCCACAAACAGCAATGAAATAACGACCAGATAATCTGTTTTAGGTGTTGGTTGAGAGATAAATGTTGGCCAGGCCACTGGGAGAACTACCCTGCTCTTCTTCCAATAGTGCTAGGAGATCTTTTATGTCCAACTGAGAAGGCAGACATGGCCTCGGTTTACTGCTCATCTGAAAGATACTGCACTAAAATGCCAGCCTGAATTACATACTGAAGTCTCAGGAGTGGGGCTTGAACCCACAACCTTCTGACTGTACTGGTGTTCTCTAATCCTTAGTGCAGCTAAAAAGAACAGCCTGCTTATATGATGGGTGCTGATATATATCTGGCCTGATTTGTAATCTACTACATTCAAAATATCAAATAATTTCACATAAACATATCTCTATTGTCACTGAACGTATGGTATAAATGTATTGGAGACAGTCAACCCTTATTACATATATAATGCATTGCACTCCTGTTCAGTAGACACTCAATTCCCCATAATTACATTTAAAAATGTAAAATTATGGCTTTTGAAAATCTATATGTTGGAAAGGAAATACACTCTTAAACAGGCATACAATCTATGTGGAATAAGGCCAGGTGCAGGGAGTGGAAAAACCAGGGTGGAAGCCGATTCCCCGAAATGCGCTCAGGAGTGCAGAGTGTCTATTGACACCACTGTGTCAGCCAATGAGTTGCACTGTGTCAGCCATTAAGTTGAAGGTGGGGCGGGACTTACGGCAAATAATCTATTTTACAGCAAAGTCTATTTACTCAACAAACAACAAAGCAAACAAAGTCTATTTACAGAATCTATTAAAAAAGAATCTCTACAAACTACAGCAAACAGAACTCAGCAACTTCTCCCAATAAAAGCAGGGTGATTTCTCCAGCAAAATGCAGAGTGGGTGATAGTTACATATTACAAATTGTTTATTTCTCCAGCAAAATGCAGAGAGAGGAGGACCCAAAGTCACTAATTCTGGTGTCTTATAGTGATTTTTATTTCTCCATACTGAGACCTGCACTGTATTTTCTGTATCTTTGAATGTTTTTATGTGGCATAGAATCTGTTACATTAAAGAGAAGGGTTTCCACAATTTCATTTTTTAAACATGCTGTGCTTAATGTGCATAAATGATGGTTTGATGACTTCAAGCTTTAATTTTTATAATGGCCCAGATTTTGCTGTGACAGGGCATCTAACAGCATCTGCCATTATTTAGACTTGCCATTGCCAGTTTTGTTTTTTTTAATTTTTTGCGCAGTAAGTTGCTGAAAGTGTGAGCGAGGGAAACAGGGCATCTGGGACCTGAGTGAACAGGGCAAACAACTGTGTATCTCCTTAACCAGATTGAAGGATTGTGAAATTAACAGCGCGAGGACTGAGGAGGAAATGTAAATTAGAGTGGGTGAATTCAATGTCAAATCAGATTCAGAAAGAGAAATAGAGGGAAAGAAAGATTGGATTAAGAGAGAGAGAAAAAAGACAGAAAGGAAAAGTAAATTTTTTTAAGTTACATTTTTAAAATCTCCAATTAAAACCTGAAGGAATGAGACTCTAAACTTGTAATAGTTAATTTTCAGTGCCAGAGGGGTTGATTGGCAGTAATTAACTATTATCACGTCGTTAAAAGGGTACTTAGACCGCAGCGGACAAGACTTAACCTTCTGTGGCGAGTTTAATTCGTATCTACCGCCCAAATACAGCAACTTCACGCCATTCAATGCATTTCAATGGTGAGGCAGACAGTGAGATGCAGTTTTTGCAAAGCTAATGGCAGAGCAGCGCAACTCGGACAACAACTTTTGGATTTTCTGAGTTTAACCGCGCATCTGCCCCTCGCCTGAAGTTGCTGTACTATTTGTGCATAAACAAGGACTAGCGCCAATAGCCTCACCATTATTTCAACAGAAAAATCTGACCCAATATCAGCAAGATAAAGAGGGACTTAAAGAAAATAGATGGTGCATATTCCACCTGTCCTTGGGCCTCGATTGTTGAGGCTGATTTCCGTTGCTTTATGCCGGTTTTTAAGTTCAGGTGTATGTGGATGAGATTCTCTGGAAATTTCAAAGCAAGTTTCCATGTACCATACACTAATTAACATCAAATTGCTGTGATCAATGACAGGCCTGTAACTACCAGCAAGTCATCTGATTTATAGCATGAAATTTGCTAATTATTATCCACATTTGGAAGGATAAAATCAATCATGATGTTTTTCCACAGTTCAAAAATTTCATATGCCCACCATTAAACTTTACTGAAATTCTAGTGACAACACCGATGAAATGGCTGTATGATTAAAGTGGGTACAATAAAGAGAGATCTGGTATTTTCAAACAAATCTAAATACAGTATGTAATAATCACCAATGCAGCAGGTTCAAGGTAAAAATTTTATTTCCAGTGACAGTCAATATTAAACTTTGTAGGAGAAACATTTGACAACTTTATACATAATTTACAGTAACAGTTTAAAAGCATAAGAAGGCAGCAGCATCTGTTCCAAATTAGAGCTGATGAAACAATCTGTATATAGCACAAACTTCAAAATAAGTCACTGAAAAGATGGAAATAATCTTGCATTGTTTAGTACAATGCATTTTCTTAAATCAGTATTAGTTTTACCTATGGTATTTGGTCATTAAGCTAGTGACGTGACCCTGTTGAAACCTTTTTCAGCTGAGCTTTTTATAGAAACCTGGGATGTCTTTCACAACTTTAACAGCTGGGGTCACTGTGACTCAATAAATATGATGCAGTTTCCAATCAACTAATCTGAATTCAATTTCCTTCTTTAGCAAAGTTATGCAGAGTGAATTGGTGGTGGTCTTGCACATCCCCGCCGTCCTTCCCTCCACCATGGGCAGCCCATGCCTTCAGCTGTCTAGGCCCTAAGCTCTGGAATTCCCTCCGCCTCTCCACCTCTCTCTCCTTTAAAACCTACCTTTTTGACTAAGCTTTTGGTCACCTGTCCTAATGTCTGTTTCTTTGGCATGGGGTCAATTATTTGGTCTGATTACGCTCCTGTGAAACACCTTGAGACTTTTTACTACATTAAAGGCGCTGTATAAATGCAAGTTGTTGTTGTTGTTTGGAGGAGGGGTTGGAAATGAAAATGCTTTGAGATGCTCCTTGACAATTAGTTATGCACCACAAGTGCACATAGGATCTCTCACCCTTTCGCATTGTGAACAGTACTCTCTCTCGAGAATTTATAGGTTGTAAAATAATAAATTTTCACTTTGATGTAGTTTTAAGGCAGGAGTTGGATTGCAAAAATAGAGAAACAAGCGCAGCATGGTGCTTTCCATGATCTGCCTCAGGTACCAAAACATGTAGATCAGTAATGTTTTTATTATGCTTCCTTTTGGAGGTTTTGCAGATAAACTATTTGTGAAGGTGAAAGACTTTTTTTTAAATGTGCTTTGACCAGGAACTCTTATTTTTCCAGGTGACTGTGTTACAAAGGCAACTTAAGACAGAAATTCTTCAGCCTGAAAATGGGAACTCTAGTAGGCATGTAAATGTCAACCTGCCTGGAGCAGATTCATTTTCCTGCCATTCTCACACCTCCATAGTTTTATAGTGGGAATGTACACTGGGATGTGAATTCAGTTTTATTGGTTCAATCTAACTTGTAACTGCCAAGATCACCATTTTTTGGAGGGGCGGGGTGGTGTAAGAGAACCACCCAGAGAACATTTCAAGTTTTAACAACTATGTTCAAGACAACCAATACTGAACTTAGAAAATAACTATATACCAGATGCTACAATACTAAGTAGAAAAGAACTTTTCTTAGAAACATTATGAAATATAAACAATGAAAGTACAAGTGCAAACATATTCATTGCCACATGTAAGCATAACTACATAAGAGACCATTGTGATATCCAAGTGGCTTAATTGATATATCATGTTCGATAAACACCGAAATGCAGAAATAAGGTATTTGTAACTTACAAAAAGCTGCACAACACTGATTAAGACCTACCACACTCTCATTTTATTGTTTTAACAGCAGAGGTTAAAATTAACAATAGTCCACTAGAATAAGACCACTAAATTTAGCAAAGGACAAGTGACTGTGACAGTGTGACTGAACTGCTGGATCAGACAGTGCATTTTGATGGCATGCAAGCTCTCTGCAGATGGCTGACACATAATGTAAGCTTCCTAGATGTGTTTTACATCTCACTTTCAATAAACAGTGCATTTTTCTTATTGTGAGTCAATGATTTTTGCCAGACATTGGTCCGATTATTTGAGTGGTCCTACAGCATTAATTTTCAGCTCTGCAACAGTGTTACTTTGTCAAAAAAATGGCAATTAATTGCTGTCACCGTTATGCTAAACTGTAGCAACTTTGTGAAAAGGCATATAACAAGAGTGATGTGTAGATAGGATATTTTTGTTGCTTAATATAAATTAAAAAAGAAAAGGAATATTGTCTTTTTTTTCCAATTCACCATATTACTCCTATTCCACCATGAATGATTTACAGTGTTCAATGTTTTGGGTATTTAACAGAATGCAGTTATGTGGGACATCCAAACTTTACGTTCTTATGTAAAGGAGTTCACACGAGCTGCAGGTGAACAGATTAAATGAAACATTTTAAGTTTTTCTAATTAATTACCAAAGTGTTCAAGGGTGTCAGAAATTCTCAACTATTTGTATGGCCGTAAAAATCTGGAAACTTTTGAGCGCAATAGTCGAATAAATGACCTTGGAAACATTTCCCTGGACTCTTGTGCTGTATATTTAAAGTAATTTTGTGGATGTGCTAACACGTCAAACAGAGCCTTGATGAGTTTCTTGTCCTGAAAAAAAAGATTTCAAGATTTGTATAAGTGTCAATCAAAATCAAAGTTTTGTAATTGTTAACAGATAAAACTAAAAACATGGGGCAATGTGGCTTCCAATATGTAATTCTGCCCAGTTCTTAGTTATCTCCCTTTGATTCCCTCCATGTCCAGGGGTTTGCCAGTAGGGCTGCCAATCAAAATAATGTGGGGCCCAGCCACACAAGCTTACACTGTGTACACATGAATGCAGTTACTCCCAACATCTCATGTGTGAATGCCGACTAGAAGTGTTTGAATGTGATAACAGCTTATCTATTTGACTCAATCTGATGAAGATTGGAGTTTCAATGGCTGGCCCATTAAAAGAAGAACCTATTGGGATGCCTGGTTCCCTATTGTTCAAATGGCCCCGGCCAGCTTTCCTCAGCCAAAATAATAGGAAGGACATTGAACCTCCATGAATTAACCCTTAAAAATCCTGAACCTCAAATGTAATGAATCAAAAACATATAGTTCAAACCAACACTCCCTCCACGATCAAATAGTCAATAATCCCTAATTGTGACAACGAATAAAACACCCCAATGAAATTAACTGTATGGGGGTCACAAACTAAAGTGATGAAAAGCACTACTGATTTGATATACTGTTCTTTTCAGGGAAACATTCAGGATAAACAATTTTGTGATAAGGTCAGTATAAAACAAGTCACTTTCTGCAGTGACCACCACTGGCATCAGGTAGAGCTTTGAATAAGAAATACACCTACATCTGATTGATGGTATATGAATTATAATAGTTTATATCTGCACAAAATATGTGTACAAAGATGACAATACACAGAAGTGACAATAAATTAGCAATGTTATTAGATTTAAAAATAATGGGGGGAAATACTTAAAACTATTTCAGACTTTAGGGAAAATGGGCAATAAGCAAGAAGCGAAGATGAAATTGAGGACAACAAATGGAACTCACTGCATTTTATGTTAGAGTATTCTATGATTGTAAGAAATAATTTAATTGCCAATAGGACGAATGGCTCAGAATTTGCTCTTAAAATAACAGCGTGGCTAACAGGGCTCACTGTTATTTCAGGGCAAATGGAAGAGCAACTTCCGGCAAGTGCACATGTGCCGTCAAATGCGGAAATCTGGAAGTTGCTCTCGAGATGCCCTGCTCCTCTGAAAGCTGCGCAGGAAGGACAGCTCGCCAGCTGACTTACCGTTGGAATGATTGGACTAGCGTGAAGTTGCTTTCCTGCCCAGCTGGAAACGAACTAATGTCCCCAGATAAAGGTATGTTCAGCTTTTTAGGTCTAAGCAAGTTTTTAACGGCATGGTTAATGACTGCCAAACAACCTCTGGCACTGAAAATTAACTTTAAAAAATGTGGAGTCTCATTCCTTCCGATTTTAATTGTTGTTGGACATTTAAATTTTTTTTTACTTCTTCTTTCTGTCTCTTTTATTTCTGTCTTTTAATTCTATATTTCTTACTCTCCCTTTATTTCGCTTTCTGTAACAAACTTTACATTGAATTTACTGTTCTAGCTTAGACTTCCTGGTTCTCACTCTTGTTAAGGTGCTTCAATCTGACTGGTTGAGGGGACAGACAGTTCCTTGCCCCCGCTCACACATACCCGGGAGAAGACGCTGCACTTTTTTTGGATCCCCATTGCAGCAAGTTGGTGCCCAAAAGCTCGTGGATAGTTTGTGGGTAAGTTTAAATCTAACGAGCAGCGCATGCTGTTCGTTTGCCACTCAGTGCAAAATCTGGGCCATTATTGCACACTTATGATGATTGACTGATAATTCACCTGTGTGAAATTAGACTTAATGCTGAATCAGCAGAAGTGAATTAGGAATGCACTATTAAAAAAGTCAACAAAAGTTCTACCAGGATCTGTGCAAAAGCACAGTAAAGAACACCCTCTTCCCCCATACACACATTATAATGTTCTAGGAATTCAGGTCTCAGCTTTACAAGTCATATTTTATGGTCTGTTATTCACCATAGCAATGTGATTCATTGTACCATGCAGAATATTCAGTTCCCAATGACTGTGGTATAATGAGGGCTAAACATCTCTCATCAATAACCAAAGGTCCCTTGATGGTTCTGATGTTTTAATGTTAAAATAAACATTTTAACAATTCATGGAGAATGCCATAACTCATTGTCACATGTGAAGCATCTTATTTCAGAAAATAAGAATTGTGTGCTATTCCTAGCCTAGAAAATATTTTCTAGTGCACAAAACTGAGAAAATGGACAGTATTCAGAGGGTGAAAATAAAAATAATCACAGAAAATATAAATGTTCATTATTTATCATGATTCCACTTAATAAAGAATACTATTAAATATGAATTCTGTGTATCAATAAATTGTAAAATGAATTGTGAAAACAATACAATGAAATACATTTTGCTCCAATATCCATTCTTTGTAATCTACCTTTAGTATTTCTTGATGATTCTCAGATGCATACAACCGACCATCTCGAACTATATCCTCAATCAGCTCTTGGTAATCCTCTGTAACAGAAAAAAAAAATTCAAGATTTATTTTGATGGTGTTGATGAGTACAATTGCAGAAAGTCTTCTTATGGGACAGAACATTTACTCTTTTTTTCTCTCCTTTCGTTTACTGAAAATTTTCCTGCTTTGGTAAAGAATTTACCTTTTTCCCTAAACCAGCTTATTTTCTTTCTATTTTCTACTTTTCTAGATTCTACTGTTCTCTTCAAACTATTAATATTCCTTTTACACTTGATCTAACTAGTGATATATTAAAATGTTAGAAAGCCCACTTCATCATTCAGACCTTGTATGATATGCCAAGTCATACATGTCTCCTCAACATAACTACAACTGGCATCAGGAACCATGAGATTGGGAGGGAGGAAGGGGAAAAGTATCAGCCAGGGTTCTTGCTCCTGACTTCTATCCAGTGGCCCCTGGTGGAAGTGCAAATGTGAGATGTCAGGTAATGAAAGGATGAAGTTGTGCCTCTCATGCTGTATGAGAACACTTATATCTAGCGTGATGTATAAACTATGGACATTTGGGAATGGTGTCAGAAAGCAGCCTGTGCCCTGGAACTGTACCCCAATGTGAGCTACCAATTTCACAAAACGGATGAAAAAAAATTTAGCTGGGAATCAGCAAGTAAAATTGGCTACACCATTCAAGTACCCATCTAACCAAGCAGTCAAATTGACAGCATCTAAGGAGCTATCTGCTGGGTGGGCTGTCCAACCTTCCTGATTGAGGAGGATAATGTGGAGCAGGAAGACAAACAGGACACATTAAAACAAAGTTTTATAAAGGAGGTATCTGCATTTACCATCATACGTTACGTATGGAACCTGAAATCCTTTGCCACTATTCCCTTCATTGGACTTGAATTGAATCCATAATTTTCTTGATCTTGAGGTGAATGCTATGGGTCGTTCATAGGTCTGACAGGTTTCATAGGTTGTCACTGAATTAGATAATGCTGGTCAATTACACAACAAGAACAGGCTTAGTTATTGATATAGATCAAATTTGAGCATAAATCAATTCATTCAAAACTCAGATCAAATTCTACTACTAAGCAGCTCCGTACTATTAATATCACTATAGCTAGTGTCAGTAGATTAATTGAAGCAACTATCATTAAAGAAAGGCTAGGTATGCAACATTTTAAACATCACATCTAATATTGTTGTTCTGTTTAATTCAATGCTCTCAATCAACTGTAGGCCGCCAAATCTAACATTTGTTCGACTGAAAATTCCATGGGGTTGAAATTCCATTGTGCTATATTTATAACACATTGGTTAATGCATTCATGTGACATCACTCTATTTTAACAAAGTTGTTAACCCATTAGAAGTATCACACAAAAGAAATTCAACCCCTCTATGAAATTACAATGTCAAGTAAATTACTACTGATCAGATACTTAGGTACAAAATATGGAGTTTCCCAGTAATCAAATGTGGATTAATTTTCAATAATCCTGCAGTAATGAGATCATAATCAATACTGCATTTGTGTGGACGTTACATCTCAAGGAGATGGAGTGCACTGAGAGGTAACATGCACATGGACTGCATGGGGAGGGATATCAGGCAGTGATTTCAAGGAGAAATTCATAGTACAGTTAGAATCTGCTCAAACTGCACTCCAATAGGTCAGCCAACATTCCCCAGAGACCTCAATGGTGAAATGCACCTTGTGATTTAGTACTGAATTATACAGACCAGGAAGGTTTCAAGTTTGATCCCTGATCTCTGCTGAGTTATCTGATCTCAGCTGAGGTGGCAATGAGTGGAGGGAAGTGGGGGACTATAATCGGTCTCAGTAGGCGCGAGAAAACTAATCAGGGTTTCTGCTTCTCTGACTAACCAATAACCTCTGCTGTCTGTGTATATGTGCACACATCACACTGCATGAGCCCAGATTAAGCCTGACTGTAATGTCCACCCACTGGCTCACTGTCTAAGCCCACATCTGAAGATGGTCACTTGGGTAATGATTTGTAGGGCTATAATCACCTATGGAACCATATTCCCATCATGAATCTATCATTACTTTCAGCAGAGAGGGGAAGTAAATTGGGAGTTGGGACCACAGTCTTGAAATCACTCAAAGGCAATGACTCTTATGGTTAGCAGATAGGTGCATATTTGTTTAAAAATCTAATTTCTAAACATTATGAAATAATGAATTTTATCTCTGTTCCGACTTACAGCTCTTTCTCATGACTAAGTAGTCACCACACTCATCATCAATCGGTAGGAATATTTCTGGGACAACGATGAGAATGCGGCGTTTTGGAGGGGGACTTAAGTTCCAGGTACATTCAACATTTGCAGGGTAGTCCCCAGGGTAATTTGGAGACTCAATATATCCAGTATAGTCTCCAAGTTCTCCTCCACATTGTCTGTCTGAATCACAATAACCACAACGAGATTAATCAAGAACTGCTAAGTGCTTTACTAATAAGCCATCTCAAGCTTGAGAGTTAACAGGAGTTCTAAAACACAGGCATTCAAATACATGAGCACTGATCCCAATATACCAGGCTGATACACAAGCTCTTTGATGATCGACTGATTCCTGGGATGGCAGGACCGACGTATGAGGAGAGATCGGGTTGACTAGGCCTATATTCACTAGAGTTTAGAAGAATGAGAGGTGATCTCATCGAAACATAAAATTCTAACAGGACTAGACAGGCTAGATGCAGGGAGGATGTTCCCAATGGCTGGGGAGTCCAGAACCAGGGGTGACAGACTCAGGATACGGGGTAGGACATTTAGGACTGAGATGAGGAGAAATTTCTTCACTCAGAGGTTGGTGAACCTGTGGAATTCTCTACCACAGAAGGCAGTGGAGGTCAAGTCATTAGATGTAGTCAAAAAGGAGATAGATATATTTCTTAATGCTAAAGGGATCAAGGGATATGGGGAAAAGCGGGAACAGGGTACTGAGTTAGAAGATCAGCCATGATTATTTTGAATGGTGGAGCAGGCCCGAAGGGCCGAATGGCCTACTCTTGCTCCTATTTTCTGTGTTTCTATGTTTGGGCAACTAAGAACATGAAACCTTTCCTCCCTTCCCTCAGCTGGATTGCTAGGAAACAAATGCATATCCGCCCCAAGACTCCTGATTATTCAAAATGTCCCACGTGTTTGTTTATCTTTAATCACTCTCCCGTACACTTTTCTTGTGAAATGTCAAAAGCTCAAAATATATATAGAACCACCACAATTATGATGCAGTTAGTAAATAATAAATACCGTTTGTTAAGGGTTTCATAAGTATTTAGTCATTATTCATGGTCAATTTACATTAACACATGGAATTAAGTTTAAAAACACTCGTAAAATAAAAATATTTTAAGTTTACAGCCAGACCATCACTTCACAGGCTGCCCATGGAACAGATGTGACATCCTGTGTATCAGTTCACTGTTCTGGGGGAGGACAGTTTGGTTAAAGGTGCACTACAGGAACTCTTTAAAAAATGGTTTAAAGATTGCTTCAAAGTGATGAAGATAGAATATATAATAAAAATTATACACCACAGCAAATGCTGAAAAAAATTACACAATGCAGTACATATTATATGTCTCTATTGTAATCACTGTGGTATAATGGGTTTCACTGATTGATGCAATGTTCTGCAAAGGTATGAAGTAGAGTTGACCGCCACAGAATTATCATTGTAAGAAGACAAGCTCCTTTACATTGATTAACTACTGTACTAACCCATTGATGAAAATGTTCACAGTACTAGTTCTTAGATTAATGCAAATTCAAATGTATCGAATAGCACATAGATTGCAGTATGCTTGTAGGCAGTAACACATGGTTGAAATGATATCATGGATAACAAGTCCTAAATCCAAGTGATTTACCAATATCATTTCAACCACAGTATGTGTTATGTCTTTGAAACACAATCTAATCTGTGCTATGTTGTTTGTTATAATACATGCAGCTGTTGAAACCAATTTGCTTCCTTTTCTGGCAAGATTTTACTTCCCAGCAGTCACGGATGTCAGGCTCCCACTATCAAATCATGTAATTTGAAAGGAGTTGCTATTATACTCGACAATTAGAACTGAAATGCTATTGCACTGTGTGATCTGAATTTCCATAAAAAACCTGACACCACAGCCAGTTTTTCACAGGGGGAGAAATTGGTTTCCGTTGCACCTGATTTCTGGGTGAAAAATTGGAGTTGGGGGGACCAATTTCCGGGTGCAATCTATTCTTGGACGATCTCCAGCGGTCCTTTTAAAAACCGCTGGTTAGGCCGTTGTGGAACTGGAAAAACTGAGCGGAGCATCTGCAGTGCCTGCTCCGTGTAGTATTTGCTGAATTTGGCATCGGGATCCTGAAACAGGCATTAGGCTGCTGATTAGTCTATTCAAGCGACCTACAGCCTATTTCAGGCAGGAGGGACGAGCACACGGATTTTAGCAGCACTTCTGTGGGGTATCGGGCACAGGACAAGTACCTGGTCCAGCTCGCAAGGGGATGCTATCATTACATTCCTAAGTATGCGATCATACAAGTAGAAATAGGGCAGTCTGAGGCTCCAAGAAAACGAAGACATTTAGACAACTTAAGGGAGTGACTGATGCCACTGAACAGGAGACGGTATTTATCGATCTTGTAAGAGAGATGGTACTTTACATAATGCCATTTATGTATTCATTATACAAACGGCCCTGTGAGAAAAATTGCAAATAGAATATATAACGGAGTAGTTAAATACAAAAAGCTTGTCTCAGGGATACCTCATATTCCAGCATTGCTGCGATCTTTTGCATAATGCCTGTACCAAGTGAGCAAGTACAATGCTGTTGATTTCAGCAGACATTGGCAGTTTAGTTCAGCTGTGAGATCACCTTGAAGAGGACACAATGAATATGAAAAACTGGTCATAATGTCAGGGTTTATTTCACAACAGTGCTGCAATCGGCATGGGGCCAAACTAAAATTTAAATATAATTTAGGTGGTCCAGAGAATTGTCTTTAGGCTTTGAAAGGTAGGAAATCATTGACAGTTCCACCGTATTTTTTTCTTATTATTAGAATTCTTAACAGCAGTCAAAGGCTGCTGAAAAGATCTCTAAGCGTTTGCTTATAGATATATATTATTTGCTTGCCCTAATTCAGAAAATCTACATGTACCACACCATCCAGGTCTAATATAACTGGGACAATAAATAACTCATCCAGAAGTTGCACCAAAGCAGATGCCTACAGATATGTAATCTGTGTATGATACAGATATTAAACACCTACTTTTACATTGAGTAATATTAGTTGATCCATCAAAATCTGTTGTAGTATTTCCAGGACAAGCAACGCAGTGATTCTGCCCAAACTCTGGCTGATACAAGCTCACTGGACATCGTATGCACCTGTGCGTGTTTGTATCATAAAAGTGACCAGGCGAACACTGAACTGTGGAAATAGAAAGGAAGATCCAAACAAAATCTTGAACATTTACAAAATTCAAAATTCCATGACCCTGAATTTCAGTGGGGGTTTCACCAGACCCACACCACAACTCTGGCAGGAGTCTGTCAGAACCCAATGGGAAACCTACCTGGTTACCCCAGGAGTTCCCAGTCAGCTTTGTAAGGGATGAAATCTCCATCTTCCTCCCTTCCCCCAGCTAATGGCACTAATGGGACAGAGTTAGGGATGGGGACTCCCTATGCAGGGTATTCCTGCCTCTTTGGCTCAGGGGGGAGGCCACTACATTGAGCGATGCTGCTTAGCGACTTCCATATAGGTGCAAGTCGGCCCCACCACACGGGCCCAGGCAAGGGAAGCGGTGTGAACCCCCAAAAAGAGGTTAGGGTTTATTTTCAAAATTGGGATCATCCCTTTTACACAGAAGGCCAAGGAGGAGTTGGGTGGGCTCTCAGAGGGAACAAGGGGCTGGGCTGAGCAGGGCATTCCCCCTGCCACCCCTCCCCCACCCCAATGGTAGATAGTCTCCGGTCATCCTAACTGCTGGAGTTGCGCCCACAGTGGTACAAGTACCTGCCAGCCCCATGCAAATGTGGTGCCTTCCCACTGACCCTGCAAACTATAGCAGGGTCAGCACTGAAGGGCCGTAGGTGGACCGTAGGTGTAAGGGGAGATTTAACAAGGGTCAGGATCACGGCCTGTGGCGTTTCGGGGCCTATATCTTCTGTTCTAGATTGTTCAATAATAAAAATATAATAATCGTTTAAGATGAGAAAACATTCCCAACAGTACAGAACATGATCTGAAACATGTTTGAAAAAAAAGTAATTTAAAAGAAATCATGGTCCATCTCCATCACCCATCATTTCGCTGGTCTGAAAATGAAACGGGGAATGGAGCTGTACATAAATTTTCACACAAGAGGTGGTAGAAATCTGGAATTCTCTCCCCCAAAAGAGCGTGGATGCCAGGGCAATTGGAGCTTTCAAGACGGAGATGAATAGATTTTCGTTAGCTTTAGGCTTTTTATACGGCTTCAGACCACCTGAAATTCACTGAACAAAAAGCTAAATGCAAAACCAAATTTTAATATTTCAACCCCATTGGTTGTCAGTGAGAACAGTGCAGAATGATTTGGCTTCCAATTTCCCCAGGGATTAAACACAGAAAAAATGCTACACTAATCCACTTCAATCCATCCAAAAATGCTCCTCAGAGCAGAGAAGGTTAAGGGGAGATTTAATACAAGCATTCAAAATCATGAAGGGTTTTGATAGAGTAAATAAGGAGAAACTGTTTCCACTGGCAGAAGGGTCAGTAACCAGAGGACACAGATTTAAGGTAATTGGCAAAAGAACCAGAGGTGACATGAGGAAAAATATTTGTATGCAGCGAGTGGTTATGATCTGGAATGCACTGCCTGAAAGGGTGGTGGAAGCAGATTCAATAGTAACTTTCAAAAGGGAATTGGATAAATACTTGAAGGGGAGAAAACTGCATGGCTATGGCGAAAGAGCAAGGGAGTGGGGTTAATTGGATAGCTCTTTCAAAGAGCCGGCACAGGCACAATGGGCCGAATGGCCTCCTCGGTGCTGTACGATTCTATAATTCAAGAGGTAAAAATAAAAACATGAGTTGCAACAAACACAAAGATATTAATGCAGCTGTATTCACATCATTGTGCTTCACTGTGGGTATAAACAAGACGAGATGTGCTGCAAAACCCTAGCCAACGGCTCTGCTCTGATAACCATTATACTACAAGGGGAGCATCATTTTTCTCTCTAAAATTCTATTTCTCAACATCCAAAAACAAAGACATGCCAAGCCTCAAGCTTTTAACTAAAACATTCAGCAAGTCTTATCAGGATTAGAGGACATCACTTACAAAATGATCTTACCTTTAGTTTCACAATCCTGAAACGTCGCCGCTCCTTTGCGTTTTGTGGTTAAACCTCCACCACAAGAAAAGCACGAAGTCCGCCCGACTTCTGGCTGGTATGTTCCAAAAGGACATGGTTGGCATGGCCTGAACCCATCAGAAGAAAACTCTCCAACAAGACACTGCCCTGAAAACAAAAAACAAGAATTAGCTATTTCAACCTAAAATGTGCATGCATCACAGAACATTTCACTTAGTGAGTTAAGTTACACAATATTGTCTCAGAGGCTTGGCTTCTAAGGTACATTCTTATTTTTCATTTCTTTATGCAAGAGTGTCGATTGCCCTTATGTAAAGAAATGAAAATCTGGTGAGAACAAACTGAAATTGCAATACTTTTGTAAATACAGCCCTAGTTCTGTTCTTTTTTTAAAAAAAGAGTAAAAACTATCCCCAAAGGAATGAGTGAGATTGTGCTCCACATGGATATTTTCTTCGATTAATAACGTAAAGATGGAAAATCCCCGCTGGATGTGATTTTTACAATAGTGGACCTGACCAGAAAAGACGAGTGATGAAACTGCATTGCTTAATGTTACGAGGTGCACAAGTTATATCAAAAATTAACATGAAAACATATTTACTATTTATATAAAAGATCTAGGAAAAATAAAGGATCTGATGGATATTATTCAAGAAGCACATACGCCAGATTAATAGAGTGAAACTAGTTCCTGAAGAATAAGCAAAAATGTACAGTTTAACAAAGCCTACAACATACAAATAATAAAATGAGTTAATGTATGAGAGAGAGAGAGAACAGCAGCAGTTTACACTGCTTTAAAAATAAACTTTCCAAACCTGAGTAATAATTTTGCTCATACTGATAGTAAATAAGTAAACAGGGATATTTATTACAGGTGGTAATTGCACAATTAATTGACACAGGGTCATAAGTAATATTTTATCTATGTTTTATGCACAAAAAACAACTTCAATGGCTGTAAAAATAATTATTCCTTTTTCAAATTTCAAGCCTATAACAATTCTGAAACTAGATTTAATTTTGGATAGGAAGGATATTGGTGTCAATTTTAACGTGCCGAAATTGGCATTTAAGGTGAGGTAACGGCCTCGAAATGACAGACTTACTGCCATTTTTTTTAAAGGGGCCTACCGCTAGATGGCCAAAGCACCTGCATGTTTCAAACAGTAACCCCCTTTTAATATGACGAACATAGGATTCCAGTTGTCATTTTAGGACAGAATTGATTGAAGCTTGCGCTGTGCATTCTCCAACCAGTTGTACTAACGATGCTGCCGAAAACACCCCAGGAAAAGTTAAGTTTTAAATTATTTTTGTGGGGGGAGCAGGACCCCATTGTTTCTAGTTTAATTCTCACTCGAGTGAAAATTAAAAACTGATCTAATATCCATGATATATTACTTAATTACAATTGTGACAGAAACATTTCACGGTTGTGTTAACAGCTAATATAATTTTCTGTCAAGCTGCAATTATTTCTGGTTGCAATTCCTCATTACCCTATGGCAATGAGCTTTGGCAGTTCTCAGCCAGACTGCTAGATGGAGCACTTCACCGTGCAGAGGAGCTGACACATGCAGCCTGGCCCTGTGGTCAAGCACCTTCCCTCGCAAACTCTTACGACGGTCACAATCAAAATTTTAGAAGCAATGGTAGAATCCAAGAGCCCATTTCCAGTCCTCCAGTTCACGAAGGGGTGAATGTGAAGGGAAGCACAAGGCTTTTTTTAAATTTCAAAATATACTTCATTTCATAGAATTTAAGGATATACACAGTTCAATGTAAATATCACAATTCAAAACCAGTACAATTAAAACCAAAACACTACAGATCATACACAAAGCGATCTCATTATTACAATTCAAATACAGTATTTCTTATGACTCATGGTGTACAATACAAGGAGGGGTGGCCTTACACTGTGGCCTTTCCCCATTCAGCCTTTGCGTAGGTCGCACCTCGCTTCAGTGTGTCCCGCAGCACGTACTCCTGAACCTTAGAACGTGCCAGTCGGCAACACTCGGTCGTGGACAGCTCCTTCAGCTGGAAGACCAGTATGTTTCGGGCGGACCAAAGGGCCTCCTTCACCAAGTTGATGGTCTTCCAGCCGCAGGTGATATCTGTCTCGGTGTGCGTCCCAGTGAACAGTCTGTAGAGCACAGAGTCCTGTGTTACTGAACTGCTTCGGATGAACTGGGACAGATACCAACACATCTCTCTCCACACCCTCTGCGTGAAGGGGCAGCCCATCAGGAGGTGGACGACGGTCTCCTCCCCGCCGCTGCCTCGAGGGCAGCTCGCGATGGTGCTGAGGTTCTGTGCGTGTTGGAAGGACCGCACTGGGAGGGCCTTTCTCACCACCATCCAGGCTACATCCTGGTGCATGTTGGTCAGATCCGGCGACGAGACATTCTGCCAAATGGCATCGACCGTCTGGTCAGGGAAGAAACTGATCGAGTCCACCCTCCCAGTTCCTTGCAGGACTCTGAGAACGTTTCATGTCGACCACTGTCTGACAGCCTTGTGGTTGAAGGGGTTCCTCCTCAGAAACTTCTCCACCTGGGACAGGTGAGGGGGTGAACGGTCCAGCTGGATATGACGTCCTGTGCCTCTTGGCCAGCGTGACCAGAGCCAGCCTTCTCAGTGTGTTGGACAGGTAGAAACCCTGCACGTAGTGACACTTGGTGTTTGCGTACTGGGGTTCTACACATATCCTGAGGCAGCCACACACAAAGGTGGCCATCAGGATCAGAACGGCGTTGGGGACACTCTTCTCCCCCTTTGTCTGGGGCCTTGTACGTAGTGACCCTGCGGACATGTTCTACCGTGGACCCCCAGACAAAGTGGAAGATAGCTTGGGTGACTGTGACGGTGGAGTTGTGGAATGGGCCAGACCTGGCCACGTAGACCAACACCGCGAGTACCTCACACCTTATCACCAGGTTCCTGCCGGTTATGGAGAGGGATCGCCCCACCCACATACCAAGCTTCTGATTGACCTTGGTGATCCACTCCTCCCAGTTCTTTGATTGGACAGCTCTCTGACTCCCACCCATTGATTAGGACTGCGCTACGGATGTCCACGTAGAGCAGTCGGATCCAATCGCGGATTCCTTCCCCAAAACACATTTTGGCGAGCACATCCATCGTGTACGTGTGGGATAATCTGTCAAGGGCCTCACCACCCAGCTCAAGGCCACATTACACCACCTCTCATTCTCCTTACCAACACACACTTACCTCTTTCTTGCTCCCTTCATATCAGCCACAAGCATCATTCTCCTCTCACTTAGTAGCCTTTGCACAATCACCAACCTCTCTCAGGACTCCTTCCTTACTTCACACTCCAGTCACTGGATGCCCATTCAACACCTCCTCATCCTGCTTGCATATTGCTTCTTCTACCTCTCAGCATATGTTTTTACACACCCACTCTGCTTAATTCCCATATTTAGAAGCTTTAAGCGATCAAATAGGATTATCCTTTCTAGATGCAGACAATCCCTCGACCAGAAAACCAAAATAAGCTATGAAAGAATTATACAGGACTTTGAGAGAAGCCAAAAACTGTCTTTTTTATAATGGAAGAATAGGGGGGTAAAATTGGATAACCCCTGAAAAAGGGCATAGGGATTGCTGTACTCGATTAACCTGTGCCCAGTCATTGCGATGCAGGCCGCACCGTTATATTTGTGCTGCCTGCTGTTTTAAGTGATTGCTGCGTGCAGCCAGCGCTACCTGAGCTGTTGATTGGCTGCACGAATCAGCAGGAGGCCCCGATATCGCGAGTGGCTCGCGCTTCTTAAAGGCAGCCTGCACCTCTTAAAGGGAAGGTGCATTGCAGCTGCAAGAAGTGGTGGGAGTCATTTCAAACTGAATCGGTGCTGTGATACTTTGAAGAATGGCTGCACCTAGGAGAGAGCGTGCACCAAGGTTCTCTGATGATGCACTGGAGGCCTTGGTGCAAGAGGTGGAGAGAAGGAAGGACATCTTTTATCTGCAGGGGGGCAGGAGGCCCTCCACATATATGCTGAAGAGGCAGTGGGAGGAAGTAGGGGAGGAGCTAAATGCCAGGAGCATAGCTCTAAGAACATGAATGCAGTGCAGGAAGAAGTTCAATGATTTAACATGAGTTGTCAAGGTGAGTGAGTTCAAGCTTCAATTGGCATATCGTACCAACTGCACCACTAGCCTCATCCACTGCTCAACTCTCTACACCCCCATCACCCACCTACCAACAATCTCTTTCAGTCAGTACTCAACCGTTCAAATCATAAGCTTTATCTCACCCTCACACACTTAGCACTGTTGCAAGCTTCACACCCACAACTCGCAGTTCACACACACAGATAGCTATTCAACCATGACAGCCACATCACCCAAACATTTTGCAGGACACTCACTGACACGCTTCTCTCTTTCTTGCTGGAGAAGGTGGCGCACAACAGGAGGCAGCAAGTGGCAGTGGCTCCATGGAACCCAAACCTCTGTCCTCTCTCAGGAAGACAGCATTCCTGCTCCCATCCTTGCCACTCCACCAGTGCCCTTGCTGTTGTCTGTCAGCCAGCCAGCCCACTCCCTGTAGAGTATTGAAACTTTATCCAAGTATAGGAACCTCCAAAAACATGTACAAATGCACAAGCAGCCAGAAGAAATAATCCAGTAAATAACCTGTAATTCCTGCATAATCCCTTTAAATAGCACTAATGGGTTGGGGGGGGGGGGAGGGGGGGTCCTTCATGCCCTTTAAGTCACATTCAGCCGTGCGAGGTTAAGGCAGTGCGTTGGATGGAGTGTGCAGTTCCAAAGTAGCAGTGGTTCCTTTAAATCAGCATTGCACACTGATTCGCGTCATAATCTCCCTACTCTGCATGCTGCCAGTGGTCGTTAGGCGCACGGGCGCAAACCCCTTTACCAAGATGGCGTCCTGCGCACTTCCCATCAGAAGTATGTACAGGCATCTTGGACCCCATTTTTGAGGCTTAGTTAGCCACATAGCGCCTGAAAAATGGGCACTAAACAGCCCAATTTCACCCCCTACATATTTTTTAAAAAATGAACTGAATCCCAAAATTTAATTAACAGGATGTCACTTTTCCCAGCCGAGGGAAATATTTAAAAATGCAAAGGGAACAAGCAAGGGGTTTAGTTAGGACAGGAAGCAAACCTCAGGAAGCATGAAAGAAGCTTTCTACAGGGAGTAACCATCTCTAGCTGTAATACAAGGCATCTAAAGACGGCACCTGAGCAGAGTGGCTGTGTAAAGCCACCTGTCACCAATTATAGAAATCAATGGGAGAAAGAATAGCAGGGGCCACAAGTTTTAGAGGAAATAATATTTCTCAAGGTGTTTCTTGAAAGAAAAACTAACTCAATTATTAACACCAGCTGGACTAAACATTTACTTCTTGTAAAAAAATTCCTTGGAAGCTGCCCATCCCCACGTAATAAACCCTCAAAATCAGTACTGGACAATCATGAGTCTCCATGAGCAGCAGAGAAGGAAGCTTGGTCACTCATTCATCAATAATGTTCTTTCCTCATTTGAACAGATAAAAGGGAAATTTGGAATTCCTAAATCACAATTTTTCCAGTACCTGCAAATAGGACAGCACTTAAGAGCGTTTGAGCCCTAAGAAGATTAAACCTGACAGATCAGATTTCAAGAAATGGATTCAAACCACAAAGGACAGGAAGAAGCAAGTCTCCTGAACTTTTGCATTCCTCATTAGCAAAAAGCATCCTGAACAAAATGGTTTTTAAGGAGGCTTTGGAAAAGGAGTTGGATTACCAACACAGCACATGTCCAATAGAAAGAGGAGAGCCATATATATGTTATGGTGTGAGGTTAAAGGTCTGACCCAATCTAAAATAGTCCACCAAGTATTTTTCCTTCATAAAACAATACTAATGCCCCCTGATAAATCCTGGTGATAAGCCACATTGGTACATATGTTGAGGGAATGGTTTCAGTGAAGGGTGTGCTGGATAAATACTCTTGTACATGTGGTTTAGTATGGAAGACAATGAAGCAGGGTCTGATACCCACTAGATTTCAAATGAATTAGTTAGACTTCTGGGTCAGTTTCACAATCAGAATGAGAAAACATAAAATAGAAGTAACACCAGCAGAATGTAAGGATTTCCAGAGGCTATCCCAAGGTGATTCAATAAGGAAAGTCACAGTAAAGACATAAACGGTTTCTAAAACAACAAGAGATCAAATCATATTATTGTATGTGGAAAATGAAAAACCCAATAAAAATGTGATGATGTGGAGATGCCGGTGATGGACTGGGGTTGACAATTGTAAACAATTTTACAACACCAAGTTATAGTCCAACAATTTTATTTTAAAATCCACAAGCTTTCGGAGGCTTCCTCCTTCCTCAGGTGAACGGTGTGGAAATGAAATCGATTGCGACCTTCCTGTTCCCCATGACTCAATTTGACACTACATAGTGCATTTACAAACTGAACCACAAAAAATTATTTCTACCATTATTTTTCTGTTTTATCTTTCACATTTGTTGTGCCATGTGTATGACAGACCTGACAATTATGCCATTCTGAAGAAAAAGTCCAGCTCCACATGGCTAAATGGATTTATATCCATGTCAGTCACAAATATGATTCAAAACAGTTTCACTATGTTGACAGTTCAGATGCATTATAATGGTCTGAGTGTTGCATGAGGAAGGTGGACATAAAATAGGTCCACTATTAAGCTGGGAAGAGTGCCGAACTGGGGACCCCTCCTCACTTGAAGTACAACTGCATGTCTAATTAGCCATCATCAAATGGGTGCTATACTACTCCTTCACTTCTGTTTTATGCCTCCACATTGTGTTTTCTTCCACTTCGTTTACGCCTGCCCCTTCTCCCCCCTGCCCCTGCACCAGCCTTGGCCAATGCTGACAAATATCCGAAAATTATTTTAGAAGCCAGTGCAGCAATAAACTGACTGCCTTGAATTTTCTGCTTCAGCTCATTTGAATATTCATAGCTGCCCATGCAGCTTTGTCCTTCTGGAGGGACTAAGCTTAACAGAGGAACTAGAAATTCTGGCCGGCTGGCCCAAATCAAAAGGACGTGTACACTGAAAGTACTTCTCCCTGCAAACAGGGAGAAATGCTTATTTCATCCTTTATCAAACTTCAAAAATAATTCAGATATTTGTCAGCATTGGCCAAGGCTGGGGGAGGGGCATGGGGGGGGAGGAGCATGGGGGAGAAGGGGCAGGTGTAAACGAAGTGGAAGAAAACCCAATTTGGAGGCATAAAACAGAAGTGAAGGAGTGGTATAGCACCCGACCCCATTTGATGATGCTAATTAGACATGCAGTTGTACTTCAACTGAGGAGGGTTGCCCAGTTCGGCACTTCAGGGCACACTCTGCCCAGAGGAAAAACTGTGCAACATTCCTGGAGCAGGTAGTTAGCAAGCTCAGCACCATGTATATTACCTGCAGAACCTGGGAACAGATGCAGAAGGAGACAGCAGACTTAAAGGAAAGGAAACACAACCCAACAATGCCGTGCATCTCGTGGTTGACTCAAAGGCTGCTTTCTGCAAAGTGTTGCCTGTTTCACAAGTGCTCCTCACCCACACAAAGATCCCACAGAGTCTTGCAGCTTATTCTTTGCATTTCCTGCATACCCATGCCTCAAGACATGCAAAGTAGAATCAAAAACCTTACACTCACATCTTTCAAGGCCTTAATACCTCAAGTTCTTTTTGAACAACCTAGTTGCATGATACACAGTCACTTACTGACAACCCCGTTACCTGCAGGCTGTGCACACGTCTATCACCGCGCATGTGCTGCTTCAACATCCAACCACGACTTTTCTGCTGGTGTAACCACATCTACCTTAAGGGCACATTTCCAGTCTGCAGAAAGGCCTCAGCAGTCAAACGTAACTGGCAAAGGCACGTCTCTGTTGACATATCCAAGGAACTCTGACAGAGTCAGTGGACCCATCTACATGGGTGCCCACCTCAGGTAATGGTAGACCCCCCCCACCCCCACCTCTGATGGATCCTCTGGAAATTCTTGTTGTTTTCTAGCTCTCTAAGGATAAAAGGAATTTCAAAAGGCGTGCCCATGCTATTCAGAGGGGACTGCTGCCTATCTCAGGAAAACTGCTTCCTCAGTGCTGCCCGAGTGTAAAACCCTGGGCACCATGCTTTGAATTCAAATTATGTTCAAGGCACCTGTCCCAGTTTCAGTCTGCACCCCATGCCTGGTGTGTGCCTGCACTAATGGTACACTTTAATGGAATTTCAGGTCCTACCTTTATAATATGCACTACACATTATCTCTATCACCTGTGGTCATTTATAAACTATTTAGCATAAGTTGTTCTTTTTCCCTCAATGATACCTCGCAGAGCTACCAGTTGAAACCAGCATCAATGAAGGTACATTAAAACTGTAAATTAAAGAAACAACTTGCATTTATATAAGCACCATTGGGACATCCAAAGTGCTTCACAGCCAATGAAGTACTTTTGAAGTGTAGTTACTGTTGTAATGTAAACAATGCAGCAGCCATTTTGTGCACAGCAAGGTTCCACAAACAGCAATGAGATAAATAACCAGATAATTCGGAGTCTGGATGGGATACATCCTAGGTTGCTGAGGGAAATAAGGGTGGAAATTGCAGAGATACTGGCCATAATGTTCCAATCCTCCTAAGATATGAGGCTGGTGCCAGAGGACTGGAGAATTGCAAATGTTACACCCTTGTTCAAAAAAGGGTGTAAGGATAAACCCAGCAACTACAGGCCAGTTAGTTTAACTTCGATGGTGGGGAAGCTTTTAAAAACAATAATCCGGGACAAAATTAATAGTCACTTGGACAAGTGTGGATTAATAAAGGAAAGCCAGCAAGGATTTGTCATAGGCAAATCATGTTTAACTAACTTGATTGAGTTTTTTGATGAGGTATTGGAGAGGGTTGATAAGGGCAATGCGGTTGATGTTGTGATATAGATTAATGACTTGGACTTGGCTGTACAGGGCACAATTTCAAAATTTGCAGATGACACAAAAGTTGGAAGTGTAGTAAACAGTCAGGAGGATAGTAATAGACTTCAAGAGGACATAGACAGGATGGTGGAATGGGCGGACGCATGGCAGAAGAAACTTAACGCAGCGAGATGCGAAGTGATTCATTTTGGCAAGAAGAATGAGGAGAGGCCGGACAGGCTGAGAAAGCGGTTAAAAAAGCACGTGTGATCCTGGGCTTTATAAATAGAGGCATAGAATACAAGAGTAAGGAAGTTATGTTGAACCTTTATAAAGCACTGGTTAGGCCAAAGCTGGAGTATTGTGTCCAGTTCTGGGCACTGCACTTTAGGAAGGATGTGAAGGCCTTAAAAAGGGTGCAGAAAAGATTTACTAGAATGGTTCCAGGGATAAGGGACTTCAATTGCGTTGATAGACTGGAGAAGCTGGGGTTGCTCTCCTTAGAGCAGAGAAGGTTGAGAGGAGATTTAATAGAAGTGTTCAAAATCATGAAGGGTTTAGATAAAGTAAATAAAGAGAAACTGTTCTCATTGACGGAAGGGTCGAGATCCAGAGGACACAGATTTAAGGTGAATGGCAAAAGAATCAAAGATGACATGAGGAAAAACATTTTTTTACGCAGCGAGTAGTTATGATCTAGAATGCGGTGCCTGAAAGGGTGGTGGAAGCAGATTCAATCATGGCTTTCAAAAATGAATTGGATAAATACTCGAAGGGTAAAAATTTGCAGGGCTACGGGGAAAGAGCGAGGGAATGGGACTAACTGGATTGCTGGCACGGGTGCGATGGGCCGAATGGCCTCCTTCTGTGCTGAAACGACTATGATTCTGTAATCTGTTTTTGGCGGTGTTGCTTGAGGGGTTAATGCTGACCAGGAGAAGTCCCCTGTTCTTCTTCGAATATTACCATGGGATTTTTAACATTACCTGAAATGGGATCTAGGTTTAATGTCTCAACTGCAAATATAACACCTCCGCCAATGTGAAACTTCCTCAGTACTGCATTGAAGTGTTATCCTAGATTATGTACTCAGTTCCTAAAGCAGAGCTTGAACCCACAACTTTCTGACTCACAAAGCTTGAGCTTCACTCTCATGGCATTTGAAAGAATGGCTTTTGAGCTCTAATGAACATTATACCCGAGATGACAATCTATCTTTATCTTTCAGAAATGGAAAGATGCATTTCCAACATTTTAATTTTATCTTATTTTATCACTATTCCATTTGTATTAACTTGTCTAAGTGCCTCACCTCCACATTCTGAAACATTACGTGCACCGCTTGACCTTTGGTTCCCTTGGCTCTCAGGGTTTGGGCAGGGCTCACACGAAAGCTGTCCTTCTTCATCCTGATATGTGCCAGCAGGACAGAACATACACTTCTCCTGTTCGCCATCATAGTACGTGCCAACACTACAACTAACTAACAACAGAAATCAGAAGGAACAGTCACTATATGGATGGAAGAGAACACGTTTTTCATGATAATCTGCACACCTCCTACTGACTTGTTGAAAAGCGTAAAAATTGCTTTTATGGAGCTATGTAAAAAATGCTGAAAGATAACTACAGCAGACTGCGAGACACCAGTAAACGTAATTGCAAACAGATTTAAATCTGCTTCATATAGAATGTCAAAAGCACGGCTGAACTTTCATGCTGATTTTGAATGTGCTTTTATCTCAATATAACATTAACACTTAAGTTATAACATGCTGCATGTTTGTACTACAGTGATACGCTTCTATGGTTTAATTTAATTTGTATTAGTTGTGCATGAACTATTAACATTTGGCAATGGTTTGGATAATAGCAGATATTTTATTTTAAATAACCAACCAATTAATTATCCCAGCTATATGAATTGCTTGACTGCTCTTTGTGGAACCCAGGTTCTTTTTGATTTCTATAAATTTATTTATTTCTATAAATTTCTTTTGAAGTAGCCTGAACTGGTAATATTTTTAGTATTCCAAAAACTATACAGTGAAAACATGTGGCAGTACATTCCCAAGGAATCCTACAAACTTTAATATGAAGATATCAAATGCAATACATACAGTAGTCTTTTCCTATAACATATTTTTGATGTATTATAACTTTGATCTAAGACATACTACTATATTTGTGTGTCACTCCTCGGCAGAGAGAAAAACACATTTAGTAAGAGTGTCCTTCACTATAACCAGCTTTTTGCATGGCTCGCAAAGGCAGAGTTTAAAAATTTTACTTTATATGTTGTATACCACTATAGGCCTTTTTATTGAAATTTTTTTTTTACATCTTGCAAATATTTATTATAAACAAATGCATTCCTAAGATAACACATGCTCCCATAAATATGTCTGACTGTACTTCAAGAAGTATTGAGCAAGTAAAATGGCGTAATATGGAAACCTTAAAGCAAGTGCGGATATGCAGGTGGATGCAGAAGGGGGTCTAGAACCAGGTTACAGCCAAAATCCACCAAGCAGGGAAGATAAATGTCCATCCGCAAATTAAGCCTAAAGGAGCAGCCTGTACTAAGTACTGAATATAAAGCAGTGGGAAATTAATCTAAAAAAATCCATACAACTAATGGAAGAGAGGCACTCTAATCATTCAGATTAGTTTGCAAAGGAATGCAGCCCTATGGGCCATCTCGCAATGACCTGAATCAGTGTGTTGAACACTATAGTTGAATCGGATTTGATTTTAACTCCCTTGTAGCACTTCTGATATCAAAAACACTCTGACATCATTAAAGTTACTGCACTTCAGTCCGATACCTCATAATTAGTAAGTACAATTGAGCAGGCACAGTACATTCATGTTTATGCACTAAGCTGTGCTACGAAGTAACAGGATGTGAAATCACACCCACAAATACCCATGCACCAAGTTCTTGTGATCTTTGACAAATTGTCAAGCAGGAGACACCAAACATGCTCAGCATTTCCTCACAACGGTGGAGGAAAGGAAGGAAAACTAGAGGGTGCGAAACACTGGATCATTCTCATGCAATTCATAGTTGCTGACTCAAGTGACATTGATAAAAGCCAAGGAGGAGGTTATCTATGTGAAAAACATCTATAAAATGGGTCGAAAAAGTACATCTATAATTTATGTTTCTATTTTTACAAGTGGCACTTTCCATCATTGTTTGTCTTCTATGCCCTGTAATATCAATATTGCAAATGCACCGTATGGAATTTTGTTTTATTAATTGTATTCTAAAGAAAATAGTTTATTAAATAGTTCTACCAGAGTAACAAACTGCATCAATCAATTTGGCATGTCATCAGCCTTTCATGCTACCATTTGATATAATTTCCTGCTCCTCCCAGGCCATGTGGTTACTGTGTAAAAGGGACAACTGAAATCATTAGCTTTTGCTGCTGATATGAGTTTGGTGCAAAGTTGACATCAGTATTGGTATAAATTCAGTACCATATTCTTTTCTTCTTCTTCAATTGTTTTCTGAAAATGTTCTTCCCTTCCCACTTTTCCTCTCCTGATGTCATCACTCCTTAATGGACTATGGTTATAGGAGAAACAGGTGCCCTCCAGTATCCCACTCAAGTGGTCAAACTTCAAATGGCAGGCTAGTCAACCTGCCTTTTAGGCCAGTGAAACATCTGAGAGTTTCTTTTTAATATATTAATACATGGTAATGACATGGAAATCAGTGCATGGAAATCAAAGCGTGATTCCTCAATTTTTGCACAGAAATATGCTGTGCGTTCAGTTTGTCCACAAAGAACTGACTGGACTGATAGGAAGTTAATGTTTAAAGAGAGACCAGCTGTAATTTTATTTGGAACATATATGAGTGTAGAGACTTTAACTTTTGGTTTGTAAGAGTTACACTTTTCAGTATTATTTTGGCACATTATTTTTTTTAGAAACTTTTGTCCCAGATTTTTAGCAACCAGATTTTTCATTGCTACAACGAAGAATCTAGATATTATAATCCCAAGGGGTGTTACTTTATTTTTGTGTTATTTGGAGAAGGAAGAAAAGGATGAAAGGAGAGATGTGTATTAAGCTCAACTACACCAGAGGCAGGCTGCCCTTAAAAAGAAAGAACTTGCATTTATATGGCAAAGTTTTCATCCTCTGGATGCCACAAAGTGCTTCACAGTCAATTAATTACTTTTAAAGTGTAGTCGCTGTTATAATGTAGGCAAATGCAGCATCCAATTTGAACACAAGTTCTCACGAACAGCAATGACCAGTTAATCTGTTGTAAGGGTGTTGGTTGAGGGATAATTGTTGGCCAGGAAGCAGGGAAAACTCCGCTGCTCTTCTTCAAATAGTGCCATGAGATCGTTTATGTCCGTCTGAGAGGGTAGACCGGGCTTCAGTTTAACATCTCATCTGAAAGATGGCACCTCCGACAGTGCAGCACTTCCTTAGTACTGCACTGAAGTGCATCCTAGATTATGTGCTCAAGTCTCTGGAGTGGGGCTTGAACCCATGAACCTTCTGACTCAGAGGTCACAGTACGACCACTGAGCCACGGTTGACACTTATCCATTCTTACGCACTCGGTCAGCTATCCATACAGACCCTGGCACACCAACCTCTCTGTCCAATCCTTCAGCATATTGAAGCTGAACAGGACGAAGGCCTCCATATCAGCAATGTGAGCATTCACAAGAGATTCTTCCATTATGTGAAGGACCTGCATCATTCGAAGCTCTGATTTAAATGTCACTGGAGTTCATGGTAGACTCTTTCTGAACTAAGCAATAATGCACATTTGCAGACAGTGGATTCCTCCATAGCACATTGCCACACCTTCCAGAATGTTTGGAACACTCTCTAATTATACTGCTCAGATAGCATCCTTCTTTTAAATGCTGGCCCCAAGAGGTCCAAAACCCTGTGCTTTGCAGTTGAGGAAGGATGCGGATTGGCTTTCTGACCACTATGTCCCTGGTCCTCTACTGCCACAAGCACATGCTTCAGATAGCAAAATGAACTGGGGAAACATGATGCCTGAAAACACTGCTGGCCTGTATGAGTGGACTGAGAGGCCCATGGCCAGACCCAAAATGGTGGATGTGATGTACATACCGCCATCTGCAGATGTTTATATTTCACACCGCCAGCATTCAGAGATCGAAAGCACCAGGAGAAACTCCTTCCATAGAGAGTTTTGATGCCTCTGACAGTATGGCCATCACTTTGCTTACTTTACAGGGTTGCCTTCAATTGTGCTCCAGTCATTGGAGACAACCTGTAAAGTAAATGGGACATTATAATCTGGCTTCAGACTATCTGAACTGCAATGAAAATGAACTTCTCATTCCTAACCAGAACAGACCTTTTTAAAATTATAGGGAGTTTACTTTCTTATTGTTCATTCCAGATGACTAATAAGAATTTCTGTCCCCATTCTAGATCCTCAAACAGCTATTTGTTAAAATCTAAATCCATATTATGCAAAAACAGAATTCACTCGATGGCACGATTAAGGATTACAAAAATGATTTAAAAAGAACCACTGCTCCCTTTTTCCAGCACTTCAGCCTGTCCATCTGATGATATAGACATACACTATGGCAGCACACTGGTTAGGAGATGAACCAAATCAAAGAGGTCGCGGTCCCACATTTTACCACTTTCTTAATAGGAATCACACCTAGACGTGTCAAGGAAAATCACAAACAGCTGATGCAGATTAATGCACACAGTGTCATCAGAGTCACCCCATTTGAACAGTTCACACGCTGGGGGCATGCTGTGTAACCATGTGTACAATGCATCAATCACAAACTAGTATGAATGCAGAACCATTTAAGATTTAACATGGTCAATAAAAAGAATATATATCACATTTAACTTTTATTCCCAGCCAATTACAGGACTGGAAGGTTTTTGAGAGCGCAGGAACTCTCAAAGAACAGACACTATTATACTTAGAATAAAGGCCGGCATGGTCGCTATTTGATCCAATTACAAAATCCAGACATAAAATTCATAATGTGCCATTCATTGTTATACATGATCATTATGTTTAATGATTGCGAGATTATGTACTTAAAATATAACATTGTCTTCGTATTAAACCACGATCTTTTGAAGGCATGAGCTGTCGTGTCGGTTTATATACTAAAATGTATGCACAAATCTGTATTTGATTGAACCAAAATTAGAAGGCCTCTGCAGTCTATTAGCCACAGTTATTCATTCATAGATAAACAAACATGGATGAAAAACAAGCACACCAAAGGCTACTGGAGACGATTCCTTGCACATCATTAGTACCTTGGGAAAAAGCTGCTACCACTCCCAAGGCTTGTAAAACAATCCTAAGTTCTGTGATGTTGTAAAGATAAATGTCAATCAACCTTATTGAAAACATACCCTAAGTAAAGTTGTTTTAAATTCAGTTCCTGATGGGTTTTAAATTGTTTCAAATTAAAATAACAAAAATCTCCTTCATTGGCACACTGTTAAATTAGTTACTTGCAACATAATATCCCAATAAAAAAAGGTCAGCTTAGGGAAATAAATATCTTAAAGCTGCATTGTTGTATCTTGTGATTCTCTCTGGAAGTATTATCAGCGCTGATGTCCATTATCTGTCAATAATTTAAACCATAATAAATGCAAACCACTTGATAATTATAGGTTAAAACACAGAATGGGTTCTATTAACATTATCTCAACCTAGCAATGTGTTACTGTTTTGCAACATATGCCAAAGTGCATAACTGTATATATAAACAAAGAAATAATTCATAATTCTCAACGAATATACATTCAATTGAGGAATAAAAACTCCACGGGAAAAGTGATCCAACCGTGGCTAACTAGAGAAGTTAAGGATAGTATTAGATTAAAAGAAGAGGCTTACAATGTTGTGAAAAAGAGTGGTAAGCCTGAGGATTGGGAAGGTTTTAGAAATCACCAAAGAATGACCAAGAAATTGATAGAAAAAATTGAATATGGGAGTGAACTAGCAAGAAATATAAAACAGATTGTAAGAGCTTCTACAAGTATATGAAAAGGAAGAGATTAGCAAAAGTAAACGTGGGTCCCTTAGAGGCAGAGACAGGAGAAATTATAATGGGGAATAAGGAAATGGCAGAGACGTTAAACAAATATTTTGTATGTCTTCACAGTAAAAGACACAAAAAAATACCGGAAATAGTGGGGAACCAAGGGTCTAATGAGAGTGAGGAGCTTAAAGGAATTAAGATTAGTAAAGAAAAAGCCCTGGAGAAATAAATGGGACTAAAAGCCGACAAATCCCCTGCACCTAATGGCCGACATCCGAGGGTTTTAAAAGAGTCGGCTGCAGAGATAATGAATGCATTGGTTTTGTTCTTCCAGAATTCCCTAGATTCTAGAACGGTCCCAGTGGATTGTAAGGTAGCAAATGTAACACCACTATTCAAGAAAGGAGGGAGAGAGAAAACAGGGAACTATAGGTCAGTTAGCCTGACATCAGTGGTAGGGAAAATGCTAAAATCTATTATTAAGGACGTAGTAACAGGGCACTTAGAAAATCGTAATATGATTAGGCAGAGTCAACATGGTTTTATGAAAGGGAAGTCGTGTTTGACAAATCTATTAGAATTTTTTTTGAGGGTGTAACTAGCAGGGTAGATAAGGAGGAACCAGTGGTTGTAGTATATTTGGATTTTCAAAAGGCATTCGATAAGGTGCCATATAAGAGGTTGTTACACAAGATTAGGGCTTATGGAATTGGGGGTAATATATTAGCATGGATTGAGGATTGGGTAACGGACAGAAAGCAGAGAGTAGGAATAAATGGGTCATTTTCAGGTTGGCAGGTTGTAACAAGTGGGGTGCGGCAAGGATCAGTGCTTGGACCGCAGCTGTTTACAATATATATCAATGACTTAGATAATGGGACTGAGTGTAATGTATCCAGATTTGCTGATGATACAAAGTTAGGTGGGAAAGTTAGCTGTGAGGAAGATGCAAAAAGACTGCAAAGGGATATAGACAGGTTAAGTGAGTGGGCGAGAAGGTGGCAGATGGAGTATAATGTGGGGAAGTGTGAAATTATCCACTTTGGTAGGAAAAAAAGAAAAGCAGGATATTTTTTAAAAGATGAGAGAGTAAGAAATGTTGGTAGTCAGAGGGATTTGGGTGTCCTTGTACACGAATCACAGAAGGTTAACATGCAGGTACAGCAAGCAATTAGGAAGGCAAATGGTATGTTAGCCTTTGCTGCAAGAGGCTTGGAGTATAAGGGTAAGGGCTGCAATTATACAGGGCTCTGGTGAGACCTCACCTGGAGTACTGTGTACAGTTTTTGTCTCCTTACCTCAGGAAGGATATACTTGCCTTAGAGGGGGTGCAACGAAGGTTCACTGTATTGATTCCTGGGATGAGAGGGTTGTCCTATGAGGAGAGATTGAGTAGAATGGGCCTATATTCTCTGGAGTTTAGGAGAATGAGAGGTGATCTCACTGAAACATATAAAACTCTTAGAGGGCTTGACCGGGTAGATGCTGACAGGTTGTTTCCCCTGGCCGGACAGTCTAGAACTGGGGGTCATAGTCTCAAGATAAGGAGTCGGCCATTTAGGATAGAGATGAGGAAAAATTTCTTCACTTAGAGGGTTGCGAATATTTGGAATTCTCTATCCCAGAGGGCTGTGGATGCTCAGTCATTGACTATATTCAAGACTGAGATCGATAGATTTTTGAACACAAAGAGAATCAAGGGATATGGGGATAGGGCGGGAAAGTGGAGTTGAGGTCGAAGATCAGCCATGATCTTATTGAATGGTGGAGCAGGCTCGAGGGGCCATATGATCCACTCCTGCTCCTATTTCTTATGTTCTTATGTAGTAATTTCTTCTTTTTTCTGCCTTTTCCCCTGTTGGCAGAGTGCTATTGGCGCATAGCTGGAGTTTGCGATCAAATTCTGATTTGTGAATTTATTGTGCAACTTCAGTTTTGTAAGTAGGGCAACTGACTTGGCATATCCTGTAAAACTTTACAAATTACTACAACACCCATATAATTTGGTGCTCAAAGCATTGCAATTTTTTATTAAAAGTCCTGGAGGCCATGAAAATATTAGTTTCAATGTGAATATGAATGATAATGAGTATATAAGATTAAACGACCATGCAGTTTTCAGCACCATAGCAGAAAACATTTTCTTATTTCACCAGGCCTTCACAAGAACAAAAGGTATGAATCGAGAAAAGACTGTAGAGACCACTCCCTTCCATTTGTATTTCAAAAGAATGTGATCAAAATCTCTACATATCTTGAAAGCTGCATCCACCGTCTCCCCAACCCCCCCACTCCCGATGATGACTCAGTGTGTAAAAGTACCACCCAGCGTGGTGCTTACTGAGCCACACAGATCAGAGGGGTCCCAAATGTGATCCCTGATCTGTGCTGAGTTAGCTGATCTCTGATGGAGCACTGTGGAGATACCTCAGGGTCCTCAGGCCTCACCCTGTCTGATGCACTCACAGCTTATCATGGGTGCCAGTCTTGCTTCTTTGTTTTGGATGGAAGAAGAGGATCAGCAACAGCAGCAGCCTCAACAACCAGGTGGAGCAGCCGGAGAGGCCGCTAGAAGACAGGTGAGGGGTGCTGCTCGTAGAAGACCGTACCCAGCCCACAGGGTCTATAGGCCAAGAATAAGTTTTCTGGATACCTCTAAGGAACAGTGCACGAGAAGGCTGCGCTTCTTCCAGGCAGGATGCCACTGATCTCCCCAGCTTCCTGCAACAAGACCTGCTGCCTGCTGGACTAGGTGGCCAAGTTTTTGCCAGTGGCTGTGAAAGTCAACAACAAACTTCTTTTGCTCCAGGCTCCCTCCAGGGTGTTTCTGGGGACATCCCTGAATCCCCCAGTCTGAACTGCACAACCGCATCAAGCAGGTCATCAATGCTTTATTTGCCAGGGACAACCAATGGTGAGGAAGCGGACGTGCTGACATCCTGAGGAAGGGCAACACATGCTGCTCCCATGGGGCAGCGGCTCATCATTTCCACTGATCAGCGGGAGAGCAGAGTGTAAGAGATGAGTAACACCTTGAAAGCCCCCATCCACGTGATCAACCAATCGCTCCAAGGTCGAAAATGGATGGCAGCTGTCCGAGTTTCCAAAGTATAAAGGCCTCACCTGGAGTACAGTGTACAGTTTTGGTCTCCTTATCTAAGGAAGGATATATGTGCTTTAGAGGCGGTGGAACCAAGGTGTGAGGGCCCAGCTTCAGCTTCACTCTTGGTGTGAGGGCCCAGCTTCAGCATTCTTGGAGGTTGCCATATGCTCCAAGGTAGACTGCAGAGTGCTGATGCCTTGCGACAGGACACCGCAGAAGCTGGATGTGGACTCCTCCATGCTTTCAGCCAGGCTGCAGAAACTCCTTGGCAGGTCTTCCAATACCTTGTATAATTGTTTGTGTGACGGAAGTAGTTTTCTTCTCATTGGTGGGCTCCTGAAGTACACATCTCTGTCCTGCTCAGCAGACCTAGGAGGCAAACTCACCCTTCGGGTGAGCTGTCTCCTGGGCTGTCTCTGCCGTCACTACCTGCTCCTGCTCACTTGTGCTGGGTGCTTCATTAAGTGCAGACCTCTCTAACTCACCATCTAACTCAAGAAAAATGCCAATCTCTGGGCTGGTGCTTGAGAGGAATGGGCACATGAAATCCTCAGGAAGATTCTCCTCCTCCAAGGTATTTTCTTTAGGGTCTTGCTGCTGAGAAGGGCCTAGAGGAAAAAGAAAAGGGACAGGCATTAGCATGGCACTGATAGGATGGACAGTTGCATAATGCCGCTTGAAGTTGTCACGGTGTCTAAATGAGCAATTTTTTGAGGTAAATGAAAGCGTACAATAGGCAGACATCCTTTGCCATCTCCAATGTGCACCGCTTTTAAAGGGCCACTGATTTCCACAGCTTTCTGTTCCATCTGGGTGAGGGTCATGATGGTCCTTCCCCCAGTCTTAGTCCTCACCTTTGTGTTGTGCATTGTTCTGTCCTGCAGAAAGAGACCACGAGAGTTAGTGAGTGGCTATTGAAGAAGAAAGTACACATGTATGAGGCTTCTGCATATGCTGAGAGGGAGAAGAGGCAAGATGGAAGCAGGATGAGGAGATGTTGAATGGAAAGCAAGCAGCTGGAGTTTGAAGTAAGAAAGGAGTTATGAGAGAAGTTACTGGTTCTCCAATTGCTACCACGTGAGAACAGAATGCTGTTAGAGGCTGTTGTGAAGGTAACAAGCAAGAGGTGAGTGTTTGGGATGAGCATTAGGAGGTGCTATAATGTGTCCTTGTGATTGGTGGTGAAGGATGTGATGCAGGGGGAGGGAATTGTTTAGAGTGTTGGTGTGAGAGCAGTGGGGGTGGGGGAGTAGGACTGTTTCCAAGTGTTATTGCAAGAGATGGAGAAACTGAGAGCTGTACTCACCCTTGCTGCTCTTGTTGGGTCATTGAAGTGTTTCCTACATTGAAGTGATGGTCCTGGAACTGACCACCTCTGCCACCTCTCTCCAGGCCTGGCGTATGTAGATCTTGTGACTCTTCTTCCCAATACTGGGAAACAGACATCCCTCCTTACCCTCACCTCTTCCACTAAGACCTTCAGGGAGGCATCAGGGAACCTGGCGGCAGCCTTGTGGCTCATTGTGCAAATCTTCGCTCACTAGCAGTATTACAGATCAATCTGGCAGCCGTTTAAGAGGTGCACTTACTTTAAATAGGCCATTAGAGGCCCATCGGAAATCCCGCCTGGGAAGTGGGTGGCCTGCCTCTTCCTGACATGATCGCGTGGACGGCTCACCAATCAAGTATAAATGAGGCCCAAGAGTTAAAATAGCGCAGGCCTCAAATTGATGATGTTGGGCACGTTTGGCACTCACCCTGCAACCCCGCATCCCCCCCTCCCCAACAACCCGTCCAAAACCCACTCCAAGTGAAAATCTGCCATCAAAGAGGTATGAAGCACTCAGCAGAATTCAACACAGACAATCACTAAAACAAATAAAAGCCAAATTGGAATTGCATCCAAATTATCTACTTTTCATGCATTTGACACACAAGAAAGCTCAGGACAAAACTCAAAAGAAGAATGGTGAAATAGCATCACCATAGTGTCCAGAAAACCTGACGCATTAGTCATTTCCTCAGCTAGCCTTAATGCTAAACAGATTTTCTACTTATTCGTATGAATGAGATAGAACTGTTCTTTAAGAATACTGTAAGATCCTCAATCTAAGAAGAAACCTTTAACACAAAGAGAATGTGGGATTTAATTCAAACATTCAAAATTATTTTCTGAAATTACTACAATCTACATTTTCAAAACATATTGCAACCTCTGCCTGTGCACAGGATGCTCGTGCTTACAGAGACCTTTGTTTAAATCTGTTCCTTTTAAGCCAGAATAACATCTCGGCAAAAATTAAAACAAATTCACTTTTCACCAATTGTAAAAACATTAAATCTGGCCTGTAACACAAAGAGGAACTTGTGTACGCAATTAATAAATATGAGCAGAGTTGGGTAAAAGGTCCATATGAGCAGCATTAAACGATTGCATAATTATTCCATACATGAGTTAAAGTTGATTAAATCAGTAAATATGCATAAAGTATTATTCTGAGCATTGCTTGGTGTAGTGATAGTGATAATATTTCAGTATTTCAAAAAGCCATTTCAGTCCTTTTGAGAATCTTAGACCAAGGTTTTCCGCTTCTGTGCTGACCAGGCCACGATTTTCCAGCCTTTTTAGTAAGTGAACAAAAGTTGTAGTGGCAAGGGCAGGAGCAGAAAAGCCGGGCCTTAAGAGTCTTGTACCCACCACATCTGTTGTTCTGAAGAACTTGGCCTGTTCCACATGGTTCCTGTAAATCCACTGTTTTTGCTGTTTTCTTAGCCACCTCATAGTCAGTTCCAGCTACACGCAGGTAGAACTGTTCCCTGTTGATTGATTTCCTCAGTGTTCTTGTTGTTTTTCGAAGCCTTTTCTCGGTCTTCCTTCGTATGCACCCAAAATCACAGGCTTCTACAAGAAAACAACAGAGCCAATCATACAATTAAGAACAGTCTACTCCACAAAATCTCCCAGAACCTCAAAAGGAAAGCACCAATTCACCACTATACCACTGACAGGGGACAGTATAAACATGCTTGACTGACATCACCAATTCATTTAAAATACAAGACGTAAGTACAGGTCAACCAGCACCATAGAAATCAGTTGTACACAACACGGGAATGGAGATGTTTCCTTCAGATGTGTAAAGGCAAATTAGTGGTCTTCATTTAATTAATTTTTTTAAACATTGCATCTAAATAAATATTGCTCATATGAAATCTTTATTTAGCCTGGTAGAATATAAGATCAATTGTTAAATTAATTTTAGTTTTCTGGGTTGCAAGTTGAAGGCCACATCTCTCCCAACCAAAAAAACATTGATTTCTAAAAACAGGAGATACTTTTGTTAAGAAGAAAACACAAAAGGGAAGAGAGATAAGTGAGAAAATACATAACGCTCACAAAAAGAAATATGTAAATGCACCTCTGACCCCTTCAAACCAACCTGTCACCTCCTCTGGTTTCATTTCAACCTCAAATACAGCAGAAATGATTGATTCCTCCTTTCTCATTGCCTTGTGATTCCAATGGTCATGACTTTTCTTGGATGAGCTGCACTTCACATTTACAAAGTTCAGCTGACAGTTCTTTGTACTAGGAAAATTAGGTTTTTCTGTGTATTGACATAAAGGCAAAAGTGCATGATTAGTAAGAGAAAAGGATTTTAATTTATCATCTGATCCATTCTAAAGCAAGGTGGATTGGTTTGGAGGAAGTGTAAAAGAATTGTCTGCGATTGATTTATGCTGTCAGTTCGTTTAGGTAGATATTTAGAAATGCAAACATTATATTTTTTGGGTACATAGATGTCTCATAAATCAATGTCAGCTTACAGGTGAGTTTTGATATTATTTGCTTTAGCATGGAACATTTAGTCATGGACAGTGGAGCCGGAGAGATTATGAAATTGTATAAATTAATTTAACTGGGTTATGGACTATAATGCAAAATGGTGCTGACAACTGCTGGGGTTTGGTTCCCCTCAAAGGTGCCAGTCACCTTCCAGTCTCTTGCCAAAGCTGCCTTTCTTCATGTATGAGCCTAGACAGTCAGTGATGACAAGCTATTTGCCTTCAGGGCAAAATAGCCAAGCCTAATCCTGTCCTCGCTTAATGTCTACGTACGTACTATCCAGAAGAGATCACTGGGCGATGACCAAGAGCAAAACAACCAGCTAGTTTTTTCCCTCCCTAATTGTGCGAGGCTGAAGCCAATTGTTGCACCCCAGTTTACCCCAGCTGAGATCATCTAACTAAGCACTAACCTGGAACCTGCTCTCCTGTACTACGACTGCCAACTGAGCCATTAAGGAACTCAAGTGAAATGTTAATTAACTTCCTGTTCTGCTGTTATCTGAGTAATCTGTACAACAAAATGTGTCAAAAATCAATGTATTTGGTTTTGAGTAAAGTGAGTTTTAATTTGATGGACGATTACTGAGGGCAATGATGAAAGACATGACATAGTTAATTTAACTTTGTAAGTAAGCAGCTGCACAGAGCAGAATAAGAACACCGCAAATACTCCAGCTTTAACTACTTTCTTAGCTCACTTTGTCAAGAAAAACTTATTTTGATTTCATCTTTTGGTTCTTTGTGCTTGGGACAAAAGCAGAAATTGTGCAGATGGAACAGTAATACTCTGAGCAATTATTTTCTGGTTTGATCCTTAACAAAAGGCTGTGCCTAAAATGACTCAAATTCCTTAGAAATGCAGCTGCATACCTGAAGAGACCTGCTTTAGACTACTTTTAAGCTTCTCTTTGATTCCTCTTAACTCACATCTTCCCGCGTTGATTTTAAAAGTTGCTGTTGTCTTTACTGTTAGCAGATTTGTAGCATTCAACCCTGGAAAGAAAAAGAACAACGTTCCTTCAACAGCTGTTCAGGCAAGTACTGACAGAAGTGTTACTATACAAAAGACTACTGACCCACTGAATGAAAAGCTTCATGCTTAAAGAGGTAATTTTATGAAGTGTCTGCTCGCATTGGAAGACAGCAGGTGAGGCTTATTTGCACCACTTCATTGTTTGAGAACATTCAAATAATGAAGTAACCCATTGAGACAGTTAATGTGTTGTGTCCTGTATCTCATTTCAGACAGGGCTTCCACAGGGTGCTACAATTGTCATCAGTCACCCTAGGCTAGGAACGAGGGAAAACAAATCAGTGACCCCTGCTGGAAAGTGTGCATATTTGGATGCTGGTTAAGGACAGGGCAGGATCAGACTTTGCTGTGATGACCGCCTGGTCAAATAACCTGCCAACACTCATTGCCTAGGCTCACATGTGTATTTGAGTGAGGTACTAGGGGCAGCCAGCAATTGACTGAAGCACTTCTGTGCAAATTATCCTTTGGCAGTATTTTATATCAAAGATCTGTGTTTGTAGATAAAAGGAGAAAGGAAACAAATGGAAGAGTCAAGCAAAGCACAAACAAAGATTTCTAAATGCAACATTCTCTGGGGTTGCAAAAAAATTGAAGATTAAATTTTGCAATTAAAGTTTGAAAATTAGGAACAATTTGCATTGGTTATGAAAAACCTAATGTCAGGACTTAAGCAATGTTATGTATATAAAGCTTTGAATTTATACTGAACATACATATAGGATTATAGCTAAGTGACAGCCTCTAATGTGCAAATTAAAAGTGTCTGTTTTTTGAGACAATTTGACATTATTTAACTTTGCTATCTGAAGACATTTCCTCTGGTTTGTATACTTTTCTGAATTGCAAAGAGGTCAGTTTTCTCTTGGTAATCTCAAGGGCAAATTAATCATTAGCACATGACAGGTGGGGTCATGTTGGACACACTTTAGATACATTATTAAAATGCAAGTGACTTAAGATGTTAGCTGTTCAGCCTTTTTATTAGTCAGTCTCACATCTGAGCTGCAACTATCGCAAGTCAGAAATGAAGATTTAAGACATGAATTGTGCCTGTGCTGTACATCGAGCAATGCTCATACAGACAAGTGTTTGTAGAATGAGACATATATTTGGTTAGGGCTGCAATACCAATACTGTCAGTTGGTTGTTCTACAAAACAGCTGGTTAACAAGTCACAATTCCCAAATTCTGCAATTTTACAGGTCTTACCGATATTTAAACCGCTGATCATAGCATGGCTCTGCTGCAAATGCTGGATATTTTAGCTTACTTTCCATGACATAAATACTCTGCAATGGTGTTGTCCAATACATTAACCATTAGCAACCAGCCACATGTGGCTAATTGGAAATCCAGATGTGGCTAATTGCGTTTTTGATTAGTAAATAAAAAATAAGTAGTAGGCACTGCCGTTGGGCATGTGATCTCAGTACTCATTCACACAGCATATGTCTGTGTACTTTAACCTTTATGTGTGTTTGTTGGTAAAATGTTAAGATGAAAAGCAGATGGTGCAAGTGTTTTTTGTTCGTCGTGCGTGCTTCACTTCCTTGGTTACTGCTTGTTGGCTATCTGCTAAAATGGTGTGTAACATGGGTGAAAACGTCAGACTTGTGCACTATGGAAACACCAGCAACGTTGTATGGAGAGGGGACCTGTCACTGTGGTCAACTTGACCAATTGGAATAACCGCTCCAGGACAGCAGAAGAACGCAATCCCGACCAATAACCAGCAGCTCCAACAGAGCATGTCATGGCAAAGGGTGAGAAGCATCCAACCGAGTTGCAGATGGAGAGTAGGTGGCGCGGGTCTTCTGCGTCTCATTGTGCGATTCTCAGCAATCACTCTGAAGTCGAAGTATCGCTCGTAATTGTTGGACACAAAACCTAGAAGCTGCACTAAGATTTGTGTATCTGATAAACTCATGCCAGAATTACAAATGTTGGTGAAAGAGAAAGACTGAATAGTTTCATGCTAAATTGTAGTAGATTTTAAAAATAAATATGCACGTAAAGTACTTTTACCTTATTGTGCGTAAGGCATTTTGTACTAAAACTAGTGCATGTGGCTAAAATGGTCTCTCTGTAGCCACACCTGTGGTTAGTCAGCGATTTCTATTGGATAACACTGCTCTACTACAAATCTACCTCTCCGATTAAAAAAATCCATTGTTAAAAGGTCGTCCGTCATTATAAACCCAGCATCTAAAAAATTTTCAGATAAAAATATAATTGGCAATAGTATTGTCAATATTAAAGAAAAAAACTGTCAATTTCATTTGATGAATTCATAATCATTATGCTGTGGCTGTCGAGTGATTGAATATTAGAATGTTAATAAATATTTTACTAATTGTATGTCGCTTCAAAAATGTCAAAAAGTAGGAACAGATCATTAGACGAGCAGATCTCCTGATCGGCTGAGGAAACCCTGTTCATAAGGTGTATCTGGGGATTCCGATGATCTTCCATCAAAGTTAGGGCAGCTGATCAGGATAATTCCCAAGGGAATTCTCGGCAATTATCACAGTCAATCTTATAAAAAGCAATGCCAAAATATGTCTTCAAAGGAATGAACAGCAACCACATGAAAATCTTCCTTTTACTTACCTGTACAATGTGTAACATTTTTTATGTTCTGACCAAAGTGTTGACATTGAGAAGACACGCCACATCTAATTGTGTAAGAATCTTCAGAATCTGGCAAATACAGCACATTAAAGAAAAATTAGTTCAACTGATGTTACTCTTGCTTGAAGAGAGTTTTAAGTTCATAACGTAAGACCAGTAGGAGATCACTGACATTTATATTCACACATATTTCAAAACACTTAACTATTAGCTATTTAATATCTAAAAATAATAATCAGACCATGTTAACTTGGATACAATGAAAATCTGTCTCTAATCATAGAGAAATTTCAACATCTGTTCAGTGGCAGTAAAAATCCCAAATTGAAAAGAACTACAGACACATTGAAGAAATATGGGACTCGATTATCATCTTTGGCATACGTCAGGCTGGCAATGGGCGGAACGATCTCAACACCTGCCTGATGTTCGCCAGCTTGAGGCTCGAACCATTTTGATGGTCGGGCCTCATTTGCATTCAACTGGCAAGGTGGCAGTGCGTGGCAGCTTGTGGTGGGGCTGGGAAATTCAGCGGGCCATCCACAGATCACAGGCTTGCGGCAAGGAATTAAAGAGGAGCGCTGGGCCAATCAAGGGGTGTGGGGCTATGGAGAGCATTATTGAAGGGAGGGGGTCAGCAGTAAGGTGCATGGAGCAATTATCAATTATGCTCATTCTGCTGCCCAAAAAATGGCAAATAAATTATTTTTTGTTTTTCCCAAAGCTGTAGTGGGTGGTTCCAGCTCAGCAGGCACCACACTTAACTGCCCAAAAGTGGCATTGGTGTCCGAACGACATCATTGAATATGATTTGCATTGAATAATGAAGCTCCCACCTGTTCCCGGCCATCTAAATGGAGCCCTGCTCAAAGATGGCAGCAAGCGGGAAGTTGGCGGGAAGTTTATTTTCATCATTGGTCTCAATATTGCTTTGTTCCTGCTGAAAAATGGGGCGGCAGAGAAACCAAATTTGGGTCTTCGTTGTAGGCCTCTAAACAAATTTGAATCGCCAACTTTGGGAAGTCAAGATATTTCTACAAATTGGATATTGTGAGTTCTCCTTCACGAGTCTATACCAGGTTATATGTTTGATTGCACATTGCTAGAGCTAGGGCAGCAGGATATTTATACTGACATCAGCAGAATACAGTGATCAGTATAAAGATATGTCCAGAATCATACAACGCTTAGATATTCCCTCCTACCCAGATTTTCCCGAGTCGATGTGACACTGGTGGGTGCAGATTATAAGCATCCTGGGACATCCAAATGGAAAATTTATTCAGTACATCACATGCAGGGGAGTTCACGAGTGTTGCAACTCTATCACAGAGAGCATTAATATATCATACCATCTGATGTCCTGTGACATTGTTCACAATCAAAAATTCAAAATAAAAATTGTGATTCTCTTAATATAAATGTCTCTCTGTTTTCTCCAATTCCTTTTCCCTCCTTCCCTATCTTCCACTCTTTCTATATGGGGCAATTTGCATCTACGTACCACTACGTTCATGCTGAAAAACTGGGCAGCTGGCAGACAAATTTTCATTTAAAACCTACTGCTCACTAGCTGCCCGAGGCACGCCCAACTCAATTATCGGGCGGGTCTCAAAATGGGCAGCCAGCGCTCCCGCCCAAAACAGGCAGGAGCCTGATCAGAATATGTAAATCGTGCTCTGACGTTGGTTGTAGGGCCCAACACTATTTTCAGGTATTGGACGTAGCACAGCCTAACCTGCGATCGTTAAAAGGATTGCTGCAGGCTGCTTCAAAAATGCGGGGGAAAAGCCTATAATACTGACGAATGCTCCACCTGGTCCCATAACAATCCTCCGGCCAGTTACCAGTTCTTCCGTACCCGCCCCTCCCTCCCTCGCCCCACCGCGGTTACCTTGCCTCCTTTACTAAAGCACTTCCACTCGGCTCCACAGAAGAGCCACCAGATTTCAGATTTCCCGTTCCCTCCCCCGATTGGCGAGCTGTCTGTCAGCACTCGTCGAGTAATGTCAGCTCGCTCATATTAGACCTAACCGTGAAAATGGCTCAGGGCTCCCGCTGATGGCCCAAACCATCTCTTTGATCAAGCTTTTAGTCACCCCACACAATCTCTCCCTTCATGGCTTGGCATCCATTTTGTAATGCCCACTTGTAAAGCACCTTGGGATGTTTCCTAATGTTAAATGTGCTACTTAAATGCAAGTTGCTGTTATTGTATGCCATGCCTTGAATCTTTCAAGGGAATCTTATATTGTGGTAGCTCACTTATCAGAACAGGAGCAACGTTCATACTGCATACTCATGGTCTCAGAGGCAACATGACCACAGGCATTGCTAGGTCAGGGTTCTTCAGCCTTACAGCACTTGACCATACTGTTGTTGATTGCAGGAAAAAAAGCCCATAACAGGTGAGCGGTGCAAGCAACTGGAGGTGGTCCACTCAACTTGAAGCTCTCAGACCTGGAATGACCCTGGAAAGAGTGGGGCAGAATGTGTGGAGGTAATCAGGCAAGTCCATGCAGGAGGGTATTGTGCAGCTGCAGGCTAGTACCCATCATTGATGTTTATTCTATCTGTCTCTAATCTTTCATACACTCAGACACTATGTCATTCACTAACTTAACATGCATGTGATAAATAAGCTTCCATTTGATGATGTCAAAATGCTCAGAATCTACACTGACTACGTCATATTTTCCACAGCACACAGACTCACAAAATTTGAGTAGGAATGACTATTGCAGGGTTGACAATTGTAAACAATTTTACAACACCAAGTTATAGTCCAGCAATTTTATTTTAAATTCACAAGCTTTCGGAGGCTTCCCCCTTCCTCAGGTGAACGATGTGAAAGGGGGAAGGGGGAAGGGGGAAGCCTCCGAAAGCTTGTGAATTTAAAATAAAATTGCTGGACTATAACTTGGTGTTGTAAAATTGTTTACAATTGTCAACCCCAGTCCATCACCGGCATCTCCACATCATTGCAGGGTTGTATGACTCAGGTTTCACATGTGTTGATTACACTGGCATCTGAATCTCTCATCTTTAACTCTGGTTACTGCCTTACAACTCCTTCCTACATGACTATTATTCTAGAGGTGTGAAATCTTAGAAATTGCTTTCTGTATTACAATATGACAGTCAGTACCTATCTGTCCTCAGTAGCCAGTAGACTATTCATTTTAAAAATATTTTGTACTAAATATGTTGTACTAAAACTACACTGAATAGTAATGGGAACCTTTGTAACATCTACCTAATAAACTCACCAGCAGCAAAGTACACATTTGATTGGCAGCTCAAAGAACACATATCAGCTCCACCTCTTTTACTGCAGTTAAGCAGGGCTTTGGCTGACACTTTAGTTGGCAGGAGCTTCTCTGCTTCTAAAGAGGATAAAAACATGACACACTCATGGGAAAAATTAATTGCATGGTTAAGACGATTAGCTTTTAAGACAACTTTGGCCAAATTACATTCAAATCCCATCATCACGAAAGCCAGTATGGTGGCAAAATTCATCTCACGTCAATCATCTTCTGCTGCCCAGTAAAGGTAAGTCAACAAAAAGCAAAAATATACTGTAAGAATCATAAAAGTATGATGAACACAAGCAAATGGTCCAACACATATTTCAGAGGGAAAATATCAATGCTAAAGAAAGAGAAAATTCAATTAGGATGATTGCTGAGAAATGAAAAATCACAAAGAAATGAGTGAAAAGTATCTCCTGTTCTCCTCTTGCTACAAATACTAAATAGCTAATAAAAATTACATTAAAAGTAAACATGTTCACATAGGTAAAACTGAGAATCCATGAACTGGAGGAACTGGTCTGACTGTTCACCCAGTTAGGACCCCATCAGTGGCTTCCAATGACATTTAAAGATTTGGCAAACGAAAGAGCACAGCACTAATCAGCTCCATACAGTTTCTTACCAACACAGTCTTTCTTGTTCCAATGTAGCTTGTAGCCTGGATGACAATGGCACTCGTAACTTCCCACTGTGTTTACACATCTGTGTTCACAACCTCCATTGTTAATGCTGCACTCGTCAATGTCTAAAAAACAAGATTGTATTTTCAGCTTTACTCTGGTTCTCTTAGTGGCTGTGGGTGAAAATCACCATAGTGAGGCATATAGAACAGGTTATATCCTTGGAGAGATCTCAGCTGGAGTGGAGATGCTATAATTGGCCTCAGTTTTGCCGGGATAGGGAGGGACTAATGATCAGCCCATGGTCCTGCAATTCATTTCTATCCAATATCTTTTGCTACAAAGTGCTGATGTGTGAACATTAGATGATGACAGGAGCTGTGTGTGTTGTAACGTTGAAATGTCCTCCACTACTGCACATGAAGAGGACCACTTGGGTGAGGGACCAGAGGTCCACCTGTGCCCATGGCTGAGTATGAGCTACCAAAATCAGAAGACGAGAAGAGAAACTGGGAAGGAAAAAGTACAGTTACTCATATTAAAAGTGGCACAGCAAGGCCACGTAAATAGCGAGGAGGATAGCCTCAGTCTGCAGGACAATATAGATGGGTTGGTCAGATGGGCGGAACAGTGGCAAATGGAATTTAACCCGGAAAAGTGCGAGGTGATGCACTTTGGAGGGACTAACAAGGCAAGGGAATACACAATGAATGGGAGGACCCTCGGCAAGACAGAGGGTCAGAGGGATCTTGGTGTGCAAGTTCACAGATCCCTGAAGGCGGCGGAACAGGTAGATAAGGTGGTAAAGAAGGCATATGGGATACTTGCCTTTATTAGCCGAGGCATAGAATATAAGAGCAAGGAGGTTATGATGGAGCTGTATAAAACACTGGTTAGGCCACAGCTGGAGTACTGTGTGCAGTTCTGGTCGCCACACTACAGGAAGGATGTGATCGCTTTGGAGAGGGTGCAGAGGAGATTCACCAGGATGTTACCAGGGCTGGAGCGCTTCAGCTATGAAGAGAGACTGGGAAGATTGGGTTTGTTTTCCTTGGAGCAGAGGAGGCTGAGGGGGGACATGATTGAGGTGTACAAAATTATGAGGGGCACAGATAGGATGGATACTAAGGAGCTTTTTCCCTTCGTTGAGGGTTCTATAACAAGGGGGCATAGATTCAAGGTAAAAGGCGGGAGGTTTAGAGGGGATTTGAGAAAGAACTTTTTCACCCAGAGGGTGGTTGGAGTCTGGAACTCACTGCCTGAAAGTGTTGTGGAGGCAGGAACCCTCACAACATTCAAGAAGCATTTGGATGAGCACTTGAAATGCCATAGCATACAAGGCTACGGACCAAATGCTGGAATATGGGATTAGATTAGACAGGGCTTGATGGCTGGCGCGGACACGATGGGCCGAAGGGCCTCTATCCGTGCTGTATAACTCTATGACTCTCTATGACTCTAAGGTGGTGATCCAACAAACAGAGTCTTGGAGTGATAAGTCACCAGTTCATACCCGCAACTCCCCTCACAAAGAATAATTGATCTCAACTGAGAGAGGAGGTAACAAGCTGTGGGGCTTCATGTTGGAAGCCCCCCCAACATGAAGGGGAAATCTGAGTGATAATTACTCCTAGTAACTTTTGTACACCTAATGTCACGTTATAGAGCAGAATTGGTGCAACAACTTTACAGTCAGTTCTCAGCCAGGGAAAATACACGGCGCAGAAGACTTCAGGGGTGAAAAGGGGGCAAGATAACAACTTTAATAAATGTAAACAATCACTCACAAACCATATCATGTCTTTACTGTAACCCTTTTTTCCTAATTTTTCCTCTTAACAACATGGTGTAAAACATTGAAATGAAAACATGTACTCTGAGGAATATTGTGTGAAACACTTATCCTGGCGTACCTCCACAATGCGTCAGCCCATACAGGGTATATCCTTTCTTACAAACACACTCAAAATATCCTGGGTAGTTGATACAAATGTGATCACATGCTCTTTCGAAGAAGCATTCATCAATATCTACAAGGGAAAACATACACATTTTGACGATAAAGGAGCAATCAGTTACAATCTAAACTACCAAACAGAAACTACTGAATATTAGAACAGAAACTCCAGCTCCCCATTATATGCATCATTTGTACAGTATCATGTATGTACAAATGCCAACCAAGGGGGTCCCCGTACTGATCCCCAGTATGTGCTGATCACAATCTAAGCTGGCAGGAGATTGCTAAAATTGGTCCCAACACCTCTGGGCTAGGAAAAGGAAAAAAAAAATCAAATTTCAGATCACTATACAGTGACTCCTGCTGCAATGGGCCTGTGTTTGGACATGGGTGGGTTAAATTTCCTCTGTTTACTATTTTAATATAGTTGTTAACCATTTGGTTTAAATAAGTTAACACCTTGTTAACAGTTGTGGCAGGAAATTGTGTGAACACATTGGGCTCGAATTTAGCAGGCCTGCGGGTTCCCAGCGGGTGGTCCTCCGGGAGCGTGGTCAACACGCTCGGCGAAATTAGTGGGTTGCCCGCGTGATCGTAGCAGGCAACACACTAATAGGAATCAATTACCTGCTCCTCCGGGTTCCACGGCGCTGGCCTGCGCGTCGGTCAGGCTGCGCATGCGCAGTACGATCTGTCAGCTGGAGGCTCTCTAGTTAAAGGGGCAATCCTCCACTGACAGATGCTGCAACCAATGGAACAAATTGCAGCATGGAGCAGCCCAGGGGGAAGGCTGCTCCCAGTTTAATGATGCCTCACCCCAGGTATCATCAGATGGGGTGAGGAGGAGGGGGAGGACACAGATCTTCCACCCGGCGGGCGGGAGGAAGCGGCCTGCCTCTGCCACCAAGAAGGCCTGGCTCGAGGTGGCAGAGGGGGTCACCTGCGCCACCAACATATGGCCCACCTGCTTACAGTGCAGGAGGCGCTGCAATGACCGCAGTAGGTCAGCCGCAGTGAGAACACGAAGTCTTTCCCCTACACTCCGTCTGCCACAACACTACCCCCACCCCACATCTCCTTCGGCACCGCCAACACTATTCTGTCACATCACCCTTCATACCCACTCAAACCCCATCCTCATCTTACCTCCACCTACTCACCTCGCCAGTACTCATCCTGCCACTAACACGCAACCCAATCCTCATACAATCTCATTGCTCCATCCCATACTCACCCTCTCGTGCATCTCCCTCACGGCCAACCTCACTCAACCTGCCACCGCCTGTGCTGCAGCCACAGGGCATGCATCACATATGTGCAGTAGGCAGCGTAAGGCAAACGTGTCGTGAGCATGAAGGGGGTGCACAAGGGTGTCTGAGGGTTTGTCATGGGTGTTACCTATATTGAATTTCAGAGCAACAAACAGCACACATTATATTGACACCACCACTGCCATGTCTCCGCGAATCCTGTCCGTTGTGTCCAATAATGCCCGCTCCTGGGTATCACTATGAGGACCCACCACTGATGCCACCCATCGTGTTACTGCAGAGTAGGTGCAGGTGTATTTGCAGGGCTCGTCCGCGCAGACGACTGAGAGACATCGGCGGTGTAGCCGGCTGCACCCTGGAAGGATGCGGAGGAGAAGGTGTGGAGGGCAGTGGTGACTTTGACAGCGACAGGTAAGCAGTTGGTGCTGGGGCCAGCCAGGAGCAGCTCAGCATGAAGGAGGCTGCAGATCTCCACGACTACATGTCGAGCGAATCTGCGCCTCCCTGTGCACTGCTGCTCGGAGAGGTCCGGGGAGCTGCGCCTCGGTCTGTGGACCCTGTGGCGAGGGTAGTGCCCTCTGCGATGCGTCTCTCTCTGCGGTAGCCCTCCCTCCTGCTGTGCAGGTGGGCGTGCAACAACACCGTGTTGGGGGGATCCACGTCTCTGCGGCGGATGGCGTGGACTGCGAGGCTGCTGGGGCTGGTCATGCTCTTCGTCCTCCGAGGGTGTCCACACACCACCCATCTGGCAGGTGTTGGTCTGAGGGGTTGTGCAGGGTAGGTGGGTGGTTCCTCGGACTGGGGCTACGGTTTCGTGTCGGTCTGTCCTCTGGCTTGGCGGGGGGTGGTGGGGGGCAGGGGTTGCCCTATGTGACGCGGTGGCCTCCTGCGTGGGTGAGGGCTGTCCCCCGTGGAGTGCACCTTGGCAGCTGCCACAGGCTGCTGGCTGCAACACGCCTGGTTGGAGAGAGACGGTTTCCCCCAGTGTGGGAAACTCACTGCCTTGAACCTAAAATCCCACACTTCCTCTTTTGACAGCTGATTCAGCTCATTAACTGACCTCAACAAGCAAGGTAAGTACTCTCAAGTGGAACCCTGCTGGCTTTAATTGCCTGCGGGATTCCCACCAGCGGGGCTTGCGCGCGCAGCCCCGCACGTCAGCGCGGTACCCGGAAATGGCCGGGATTTCGTCGCGATCCGGTCACGTGACCGGATATCGGGATTTTCCGGGCCCCCCCGCTGGAAACCCGCCGGAAACCCGACGCCAAAATCGAGCCCATTAACACTAAAAACAGAGAGGAAATTAAACCTGAGGATGAGGATGAGATTTAGCTTGGCTGTGAAGACCTACATGGGTGAATAACCCATCAAATATTAGAGGAAATTACAAAGAAAAAGCTATCAGCAAATATTTGTCAAAATCAGCCTAATCAATAAGTTTGAATATGATAAACAACAAAATGTTTTTACCAACATTTCTATCCAATAATTTTTGTTACTTGAAATGTAATTTCACAAAGTCAATAAATGAGGATGATTTCCTAGGAAACAGCATAAGTTTCTTGCCAAACAAGAACTTGGATCTCAGCATTCCACTTCATCATGAACAACAATATGATGACATATTACGAGGTCACATAAGTTACCACCAAGGGCTTAAAAACCCTGCACTGATTCGGTCAGGTTCTTTTCTCCCCATTTCTCCTGAATGCGATAACTCATGCTGGGGTACAGGTCTCAGTGTCTTCATTAGTGACCCTGGACATATTCAAACCAGGATCTTGCTGGTCTGCACAGCTCAGCAGAACACCAAGAGGTGAAATTGGTCTTGGGCGGTAGCGCAGAAGGGATGATTGAGAATTGGCAGCCCGTTTTACAGCCCGCCTAATTTTCATTTCCACTGATTTGAATGGAAAAGAAAATTGGGCATCATGTAAAAGGAGCTGCCAATTCGCTATTGCCCATTTTGCACTACCAACAAAGACCAGTTTCACCCCCCAAGAGTCCACTGACTGACTAAGCCATTGGCAAGACTTCAAAAACAAACTTTTACCCTAATTTTACAAATTGCAGCTCCCCATTCATTCCGCAGTATTCTTAAAAATAAACAAAACCTTATGATATCTATAGTCTTCTGGACCAAACCCTGAGCAATATATAAGCCCAAAATACAACCCACCTATTTTACTGTACATACAGTTCAGCTTAAATTATATTTTCAGCCTATTCATAGATGACTGTATGATGCCAGCATTTAATGTTGCCATTATTTTTAGTTTCACAAAATTAGTATTTCTTCAACTGACTTTACATAGCTTTGAATTTATTTTTTCGTAGACAACCCCTATGCTTGTCGGTAGTAAGCAAAGCTGAAGTGCTCTGTAATTATTTTTCATGATTGAAAAATGTAGGATAACTCAACTGAAGCCAAGCTTGGGTTTTAAAGCATTATATATATCAATTCTTAAGGGATAATCATTGTATGCACATAAACTGCATAAAGACCTTAACCTTTGATAGTTATCTCGAGATACATACCGTTGGTCTGGAAAACCTAGGAAGCAGATTATTTGAATAATCCTAAACATTTTTTAAACCAACCTTGGCAGGTTCTTTCATCTGTTAAAAGTTTGTAGCCTTTCTTGCAGCTGCAGTCAAAACTGCCAATTGTATTCTTACAGAAGTGATCACAATCACCATTATTAATCAGGCATTCATCAATGTCTGCAAGACAATTGAAGACCATAAGTACTTTTACATCTAATGTCTTTGTTAAGCCATTTGAGAAAAGCCATTTGAAGTGATACATTTTGGAAGATGAATAAGAGTGAAGAAATACACGAAATGGAGTAGAAGAAGAGAGAAACTTAGAGATTCAGATACGCAAATATTAAAAATTGTGAGGACAAGTTGATAAAGCTGTTTTTTTTTAAAAAGCATTTGGGATCATTGGTTTTATAAGGGTATAGAGTACAATAGCAATGGGGTAATGCCAAACCTACACAACAGTAAGAATATTGAGTCCAGTTTTGGTTGCCTTACTTTAGAACAAGGAAAGGGTACAGAGGAGATTTAAGTAAGATGGTACCAGCGATAAGGCTTTAGTTATGAGAACAGACTGGAAAAATTAGGGCTCTTTATATTAGAACAGAGAAGGTTAAGAGGAGATCTGATAGAGATGTTTAAAATTATGAGATTTCCTAAGGTAAATCGGTAAGTCAACAACTAGAGGGCCTGAATATATGATTATCAAAAGTGCATAGGAACAGGAGTAGGCCAAGTTCCCCACATTGAACTCCATCTGCCATGGATTTACCCACTCACTTAGACTGTCTATGTCCCTTGTAACTTTCTACTCCCCTCTACACAACTTACTGTGCCACCTACAAACTTGAATATAGAACTATCTTTTCCTCCATCCAAGTCATCAATATATATGGTGAAAAGCTGAGGCCCAAGTACAGATCCCTGGGGAACACCACTTGTAACATCCTGCCAATCAAAGAACAAACCTTTTATCCCTACTCTCTGTCTCCTACCTCCCAACCAATTACTAACCCATGTCACAGGGTTATCTCTCAATTCCATGCGCTCTCATTTTTGCTAATAATCTCTTGTGTGGAACCTTATCAAATGCCTTCTGGAAGTCCATATGGACAACATCAATATGCACTCCTAACCACCATGCTAGTGACCTCCTCAAAAAATCAACTAGATTAGTCAAATATGACCTACCCTTCATAAATCTATGCTGATTCGCTTTGATCAACTGTTACCTGTCCAAGTGCTCGGTCTCTGTGATGATATATTCCAGTAACTTCCCCCCCCTTGATGTTAAATTGAAAGGTCTGTGGTTACCTGGTTTTTCCCTCCTTCCTTAAATAATGGAGTGACAATTGCAATTTTCCAGTTCAAAGGCACAATTTCTACATCTCGCTTTGGAAAATTATGACTAACACATCTGCAATTTCCTCACCTATTCCTAGGAATATACTGGGGTGGATATTTGTGTATCTTAAGGCCCGTTATTTTCTCCTTATATTAAACAATGGTCAAGGTTAGAAGATTTTTTTAATGTATATATATACACACACGGGGGGTTATTAGGATTTGGAACATCCCAGAATCCGTAATAGCTTTTAAAAGGGAAGTAGATAAATATTCCCAAAATTTTTTTATAGGGTATGGCAAAAGGGCAGGAAAATGGGACGAAGTGCACAGCTCTTTAAGAAAGCCAGCACAGATACAATGGGCTGAGTGGCCCATTCTATGATTCTATGAAGTAGGAGTTACAATCTATGCACAAAGTAGATACAATTTGCCTGCCTAAATACATGCATCACCAAAACTGTGATATGTGTATTTTACCCAAACTACCACACTTTAATATTTAAGGGGCTCCACATTCTTATGTAGTACTGTCACAGATGACTATAATTACGTATCACAAAACTAACGCACTCTATTTAATAAACAAACTTATTTTAACAGAAATATGAAAACGTAACTGAATAAATAGGGCATATATCACCACAAAAAGTTAAATTAAAAAAATAAGAATCTAACAGATTAAATAAAGTAAAAATATTAAAAACTGTAGTATTTTAAATATGTCAAATAATTTAGTACATATAGAAGTGATTGAAAGTTGATATCTGACCTTTACAAGTCTTTCCATCTGGTTGCAGTGTGAATCCTACAGGACAGCTGCACCGGACACCAGTAGAGGTGTCTTTGCAGGTACGATCACAGCCCCCATTGTTAACTGCACATGTTTCTGTAGATAGCGGGAAAATTACTTGCTATCAATTTCTATTCCTGTATTTTTACTATTTGAATTCTTCAAAAAAAATCATAATGAGCTTAATGGGCTAGATTTTACAGCCAATCATAGTAAATTTGACCCAAAATAGCCCACAGTTGTTAATTTATGAAAGGAAGAAGCACCGTGTGATACTTTTAAATATTCCTCACCTTAATGAAAAAAACAATCCAAAGACATTCAAATATTATCACACTGGAGTTAAATAAGGTCAATTATCAGTTAATATGACATTATATACATTTTTCTGTCCATTATTTCAACATCTGTAACATCATCAAAATCCTTTTAAGAACAATTCTTTTCTCTTTTTGGTGAATGTTTTTGCTCACCAAAGTGAGTGGTATCTGAAGAGCAGAATATTTTTCCAACAACTATCAACATACAGCATTCGCAGATCAAGTGCAGAATGGGTTAGAGGCGAATTAAAGTTACCCCTACTGTGCCCAACACCATATTCCAGAAGAGCATCCCTATTATATCAATGTGAATTCTTCAATTTCCCACACTGACAGACAGCAGCATCTATCTGTGTGGACTCTCTGTGCAAGCTTACCAATTTAATAGTGATTTGTACCGGATCATGGACAGTTTTAAGCTGTTGATTCATGGCTACTCTGGAATTAGACTGTCCAAACTCATTTCATTTAGTACCTTAATAGCCATCAGAAAGTGGAGACCTTTATCCCATTAGTCTTGGTTGGATTCACACTTGGGTCAGAGAGATGAAAGGATCGCTAACACACCAAGTGATCCCATCTGTACACAATGAATTGTTTAATATACAGGCCAAAAGTTCAGAGTGCTTGCTTCCTTATCCAATGGTTAGGTACAAGATCAGCTGTCCCCTGTGAATAATTTATTTGCAAAATGAAATAGTATTTAGCACTTGGTATTGATGTTAGGAGGGAGTTACACTAGTTCTTGGCCAAGCCACAAGGTGATGTGCCCTTATTATTTTAAAAGGTCCTATTTTAGGGGTAGGGGAAACAAAACTGTTAGAACAACCAATCATAAAGCAGCATTTAGGTCAGCGTTCAGGTGCTTGGATTGCCTGGGCACAAGAAATATCAGAAAATCAGGTGGTTTGGAGCACACTTCTTTAACGAAACACATCCAATTTTCCTTCCATTAAATTAAATGGAAGGAAAATCAGGTGAGTTCCTTTCCAAGTGTACGCTCCAACCCACCCAATTTCTGACATCCGTTGCACCCAGGCAAATCAGACCTGGGAAAATCTCCCCTTAAAAACCATGTTTTGTTTGTTTTGCTGTAAGGTAGCTGTTATAACATCTTTAAATGTTCTGCATGTAGAATCATAGAATCGTTACAGCACAGAAGGAGGCCATTCAGCCCATGCCAGCTCTTTGTAAAAGCAATCCAGTTAGTCCCATTCCCCCGCTCTTTCCCTGTAGCCCTGCAAATTTTTTCCGTTCATATATTTATCCAATTCCCTTTTGAAAGCCATGACTGAATCTGCTTCCACCACCCTTTCAGACAGTGCATTCCAGATCGTAACTACTCGCCGCGTAAAAAAGTCTTTCCTCACGTCGCCTTCGGTTCTTTTGCCAATCACCTTAAATCTGTGTCCTCTGGTTTTTGACCTTTCCGTCAATGGGAACAGTTTCTCTATATTTACTTTATCGAAACCCTTCATGATTTTGAACACCTCTATCAAATCTCCTGTCAACCTTCTCTGCTCTAAGGAGAACAACCCCAGCATTTCCAGTCAATCCATGTAACTGAAGTCCCTCATCCCGGGAACCATTCCAGTAAATCTTTTCTGCACCCTCTCTAAGGCCTTCAAATCATTTCCAAAGTGCGGTGCCCAGAATTGGATACAATACTCCAGTTGTGGCCAAAGCATTGTTTTATAAAAGTTCATCATAACTTCCTTGCTTTTGTGCTCTATGCCTCTATTTATAAAGCCTAGGATCCCAAATGCTTTCTTAACCGCTTTCTCAGCCTGTCCTGCCACCTTCAAAGATTTGTGCACATATACCCCCACCTCTCTGTTCCTGCACCCCCTTTAGAATTATACCATTTAGTTTATATTGCCTCTCCTCATTCTTCCTGCCAAAATGTATCACTTCATACTTCTCTGCATTAAATTATATCTGCCATGTGTCCGCCCATTCCACCAGCCTGTCTACGTCCTCTTGAAGTCTATCACTATCCTCCTCACCATTTACTACACTCCAAAGTTTTGTGTCATCTGCAAATTTTGAAATTATGCCCTGTACACCCAAGTCCAAGTCATTAATATATATATAAAAAAAAGTGGTCCTAGTACCGACCCCTGGAGAACACCACTATATACCTTCCTCCAGCCCGAAAAACAACCGTTCGCCACAACTGTTTCCTGTCACTCAATCAATTTCGTATCCATGCTGCCACTGCCCCTTTTATTCCATGGGTTTCAATTTTGCTGACAAGCCTATTATGTGCCACTTTATCAAACGCCTTTTGAAAGTTCATATACATATCAACCGCATTGCCCTCATCAAAAACTCAATCAAGTTAGTGATGTGATTACATTTTCTACCATAACTATCAAAGAGAATTAGGTATACTGAGCAACAGTCTGTTATGGACACAAAGCAAATAGACTACCCAACTTTTGGTGCAACAGCCAATCTTTTTTGAATGAAGGTATATGCCATATACCATGGGCAATGTGAGTAATAACATGAAGGGAAAAAAAACCTTTCAAAACTCAAGTGAACTTCCCTTAGCACATGGAGCATATTCACAAGGAGACGGACAGCAGCACTTGCATCTGAAGTGCCCCCATCATATCGTAAAGCTGTACTACAGATGGCTAAAATGTCCCTAAACTATCTGAAAATTTAAAATGCACATATCTGTTGCTGTACTCTGGAGTTACACCTTTCACCCTGCAGCAGCATTCATAGAGTTTTTACAAACTGCATTCGAAATGGGTATGAAGCCATGGACTCTGGATTGGCTGGCAAAATGATGACAATTAAGTCACTTGGAACTCTATATAGCTTAAAGGCTGACTGAGACACTCAGGCAATTTGTGTTTGCCCAAAATGAGTGATATTTGCTTCTGCAAATTTATGTCTCAGAGTGTTACGGAGAAGTCTCATCATTGGCCCTTCCTGATCCTTAGAGGGTTTGGCAGGTCAGTCTTGAGGGAATGGCCTATGTTGGCTTTAAACTTATCAGCCAACATCTGGGTCTGGACCAACAGAACTACATATTTAGCAGTAATCGTTGCATCAAATTCCACATCTCATTTCTCATCTTCACCTTTTGAGTAAAGGAATTTAGTAAATTGGCTCTTACCTTCCAAAACTTCCTTGGGAGCTGCTGCTGCTATGGCACCACTGGTTTTTAAGGTCTGCTAACCTCCAAGCTCTTATTTAAATTTTGGTACTGAACCCAATAATGAGTATTTCATGTTCTTGTTCCTCTGTTGAATTTGTTCTCACGAGAGGATGAATAGTCTCTAAACTCTGACTTGTCTTGAACATTTTGTGGCCAGAGGAGGTTATATAAAATGATCAGAACAATCTCGAAAACCGAAGGAGAATTTTGTATTTACACAAATAATAAAACAACGATGTTATCTTTTGCAGGGCTTGTTTTGCTGCCATTCTACCACAACCCAAGATTGCACCTGATGGTGGGGAAAAAAAAACTATAAACGATGCCCCTGGAAAGCACTCCTAGAACATGGTAAGAGCTCACATGAGTTCTCGCTTAATAGTGCCTTAAAGGAACAAGCAGCCCCCATGATTTTATCAGTTGCATAACTTCCCTTACCCATGGTAAATTAAGTGCATGAAATAAGAATTAATAAATCCAAAATCAAAAGAAATGTGTCTACACCATCAAAAAAGTTAGAATAGTGAAATTAAGTCATTTATGTTTGAATGGTTTAATAATTAATATAAAGCAGCAAGAATTTAATTCCTTGAATTAAATAAACTAAGTACATTAAAATGCAATAATTAAATTGTCATGTTTTATTTAACTGTACAGATATTTTTAAAAGTAATATTGCTATAGCGATTATATAATTACTGGATGCCTGGAAAATATAAAACACCTAATGTAGTATTTCTTGATTTATTTTAAGAGTTAAAACTAACTACTAACAAAAGCACTAGAAAGGAATTACGCAGAGATTACAGGATTCCCAACTGGAAGCCATGCTTTAAAGGAGTGCAGGTCGGACATGGGGCAACACTGTAGCTCGCGATTCTACGACCCACGCTCCCTGCTGGCTATATTGAATTTACCATTCTGTTAATCATAATTGTCTACTCCATCGGCTGGGAACCTGAACAGGGAGACAGAGGAGGGGGAAACTAGGTTAGAAAGGGAAGAAGCAATAGTGGAAGGCACAGAAAACGAGGGCGAAAAACAAATAGAGCCATAGTGCAAAATAATACTAAAACGACTAGCAATCTTAAAAAGACAAGTCTAAAGGCATTGTGTCTTAATGCACAGAGCTTTCGCAATAAGGTAGATGAATTAACAGCGCAGATAGATATTAACGGGTATGATTTAGTTGCGATTACGGAGACATGGCTGTAGGGTGACCAAGGATGGGACTTGAACATCCAGGGGTATTCAATATTTAGGAAGGACAGGCAAAAAGGGAAAGGAGGTGGGGTAGGTTTGTTAGTAAAGGAGGAAATCAATGCAATAGTGAGGAAGGATATTGGCTCGGAAAATCACGATGTGGAGTCTGTATGGGTGGAGCTAAGAAACACCATGGGGCAGAAAACGTTGTCTATAGGCCCCCAAACAGTAGTGATGTAGGGGAGGGCATTAAACAGGAAATTAGAGACGCATGCAAGAAGGGTACAACTATAATCATGGGTGGCTTTAATTTACATATAGGTTGGTCAAACCATATTAGCAATAATACTGTGGGGGAGGAATTCCTGGAGTGTGTATGTGATGGATTTCTAGACCAATACTTTGAGGAACCAACTAGAGAATAGGCGATCTTAGACTGGATATTGTGCAATGAGAAAGGATTAATTAACAATCTTGTTGTGCAGGGTCCCTTAGGGAAGAGCGACCATAACATGATAGAATTCCTCATTAAGATGGAGAGTGAAGTAGTTGAATCCAAAACTAGGGTCCTGAATCTAAATAAAGGAAATTACAAAAGTATGAGGTGTGAGTTGGCTAGGATAGATTGGGGAACTTTACTAAAAGGGATGACGATGGATAGACAATGGCTAACATTTAAAGAACGTGTGCCGGAATTACAACAATTATTAATTCCTGTCTGGCGCAAAAAGAAAACAGGAAAGGTGGCTCAAACATGGATTACAAAAGAAATTACAGGTAGTATTAGATCCAAAGAGGAGACATATAAAATTGCCAGAAAAAGCGGCAAGCCTGAGGATTGGGAGCAGTTTAGAATTCAGCAAAGGAGGACAAAGAGATTGATTAAGGGGGAAAATAGAGTATGAGAGTAAACTAGCAGGGAACATAAAAACTGACTGTAAAAGCTTCTATGAATATGTCATGAGAAAAAGATTAGTGAAGACAAATGTAGGTCCCTTACAGTCAGAAATGGGGGAAATTATAATGGGGAACAAAGAAATGGCAGAACAATTAAACACATACTTTGGTTCTGTCTTCACAAAGGAGGACACAAATAACCTCCCGGAAATGTTAGGGAACCAAGGGTCTAGTGAGAGGGAGGAACTGAAGGAAACCAGTATTAGTAAAAAAAAAGTGCTAGGGAAATTAATGGGGCTAAAGGCTGACAAATCCCCAGGGCCTGATAATCTACAGAGTACTAAAGGAAGTGGCCCTGGAAATAGTGGATGCATTGGTGGTCATCTTCCAAAATTCTATAGTTTCTGGAACAGTTCCTACAGATTGGAGGGTGACAAATGTAACCCCATTTTTTAAAAAAGGAGGGAGAGAAAAAACAGGTAATTACAGACCAGTTAGCCTAACATCAGTAGTGGGGAAAATGCTAGAGTCTATTATAAAGGATGTGATAACAGAACACTTGGAAGGCATTAACGTGATTGGACAAAGTCAGCATGGGTTTATGAAAGGGAAATCATGCTTAACAAATCTACTGGAGTTTTTTGAGGATGTAACTAGTAGAATAGATAGGGGAGAACCAGTGGATGTGGTGTACTTGGATGTTCAGAAGGCTTTTGATAAGGTCCCACACAAGAGGTTAGTGTGCAAAATTAAAGCACATGGGATTGGGGGGAATATACTGGCATGGATTGAGAAGTGGTTGACAGAAAGGAAACAGAGTAGGAATAAATGGGTCTTTTTCCAGGTGGCAGGCAGTGACTAGTGGGCTACCGCAGGGACCAGTGCTTGGGCCTCAGCTATTCACAATATATATCAATGATTTGGATGAGGGAACTGAATGTAACATTTCCAAGTTTGCAGATGACACAAAGCTGGGGTGGAATGTGAGCTGTGAGGAGGATGCAAAGAGGCTCCAATGTGATTTAGTCAAGTTGGGTGAGTGGGCAAGAACATGGCAGATGCAGTATAACGTGGATAAATGTGAGGTTATCCACTTTGGTTGTAAAAACAGAAAGACAGATTATCTGAATGGTGATAGTTTGGAAAAGGGGAGGTGCAACGAGACCTGGGTGTCCTTGTACAGCAGTCGCTGAAAGCGAGCATTCAGGTGCAGCAAGCAGTATGTTGGCGTTCATTGTAAGAGGATTTGAGTACAGGAGCAGGGATGTCTTATTGCAGTTGTACAGGGCCTTGGTGAGACCACATCTGGAGTATTGCGTACAGTTTTGGTCTCCTTATCTGAGGAAGGATGTCCTTGCCATGGAGGAACTGCAACGAAGTTTTACCAGACTAATTCCTGGGACGGCAGGACTGACGTATGAGGAGAGATTGGGTCGACTAGGCCTATATTCACTGGAGTTTAGAAGAATGAGAGGTGATCTCATCGAAACATATAAAATTCTAACAGGACTAGACAGACTAGATGCAGGGAGGATGTTCCCGATGGCTGGGGAGTCCAGAACCAGGGGTCACAGTCTCAGGAAAGGAGGTATGCCATTTAGGACAGAGATGAGGAGAAATTTCTTCACTCAGAGGGTGGTGAACCTGTGGAATTCTCTACCACAGAAGGCAGTGGAGGCCATGTCAAGAAGGAGATAGATATATTTCTTAATGCTAAAGGGATATGGGGAAAAAGCAGGAACAGGGTACTGAGTTAGACAATCAGCGATGATCATTTTGAATGGCGGTGCAGGCCCAAAGGGCCGAATGGCCAACTCTTGCTCCTGTTTTCTATGATTCTATGATTCACTTTATGAAGCACTGGCTCTAGAATTTGTCACCTGAACTAAGCTTTTGTTTAATTCAGTAGCAATTGATGACAGTATTGTGTGAAGTAAAAATATAAAGCAGATTGTAAGTTAGTTTATGTTAACGTTGTATTTTAAAGACACAATTTATTAATAATGGTCACTGATCTGTGTTGCTGTTTACTAAAAACTCATATCTGCAATATAATTAATCCAGGAAACAATATGCTTCATCTAGGAACATACACTACTTCATAGTTTAGCACAACAAAGTATAGGACGGCATTGGTGGAGCACCAAAACACAAAGAAATGAAAGTGGAAAGGCACACGTTTGATTCACCCATTCTGCTAAGTTCTTGATCTCAGTCACACTGTTGTGGGAAGGTGAGGGAGCGGGGGTGGGGAGTTAGCCAAGCTACATCTCCAAGTGACTGGCTGAAGAGCATTACTGGCTAAAGCACGGGAGCATAATAACTTCTTAACCACAGGCATGCATAGGCCAGTGAGACCTGCACAGGATTGAAAAGAGGAAAAAATAGTGGGATTTCATATCCTCAAAAAACATAAAAGGACAAAGTGTTGAAAAGATTTCCAATAATCTTTGTAAGCAGGTTATTCCAGTGACAAGATACAGGGCATAAAATATTAAGTTACACAGCAGGCTCACCAATAGCAGACGGGTTACAATGGAACACCATCACACTTTCGCTTGATTAGGTATATGTACAAAATTCTCCACATATTATATTTGATAGATGTTACACAGATTTTATGTAAAGAAATATAAGCTGTTTACCTTTCAGCAGTTTGCTCATAAACTTTACATATATTAAGTATTATCCTCTTACCAAACACAGTGCAATCCATCTTCTACATTTAAAATATTGCATTTTCCCCCAATTTTCTCCCCATCTCTCCTGATGGCATTCACTCTTGCTGGGGTACAGTTCCACAGGTACCTGCAGGCCTCCAGTACTTTATCCTAGTGGCCATTCCTCAAGACTTAGTTTAGGCATTGCGTGCTGACAGACTATTCAATCATAGAGGGCACCCCAGTTCAGCCAGATTTTGTCCGTACCCAAATCCACACGCACTCTTTCCAACTGATACCATTCAGCAACAGGAACACTGGCTATTCTTTCCCCTCCCTAGCCCAAGGGCATCAATGTCAATTGCTATATGAGCTGATACAATTAAATTCAGGAGACTGGGGATAAAACCTGGGACCTTCCTGGTCTGTAATGCTCAGTACAATACCTGTCAGTAAAATGAGTGCTTTCACACAGAAAAGCAAAGTACGTCTTGACGTGTTTCTATTCTTTCAATGTGTTTTCAGCATATTTAGTAAGAGATTGAGATTGCAAGTAACATCTTACGGAAACAGCAACATTTACTTGTTAGTATCCATTGCCAAACACTGCAAAGACAATCACATGAGTATTTAGTGTGCAAGGAAGTTAATACAATAATGGTTAAACATTGAAAAGAAACCCATGCACACCAACCCAAGTGACAGTGTGATGACATTTAGATCCAGCAGAGAGAGCTAGGCTTGCAATGAAAAGATAAAGAAAGCAAAAAGAAACAATCAGTGCACTAGAAGCTTTTTATTTTTTTTTACCCATTAGCAGTCGGCGTTTCACCCGCTTGTCCACATCAGTTACTGACGTGGCATTGTATTCAGAGTTCTCAATTGCAGCCTCAGCCTTTTCTATAATACAAGTAAGCACAAAATATATTGCAATTGGTCAGACCAAAGCAGAAAAAATTGCTTTTTTTTCCTCTTTATATGTTGCAGAAAGGCATCTAAACAATGCTTTTCTCTTTATTGCTTTGTCTTCCACACTTTATCAACACCTAGTCTTCCACAGCATTAAAAACAGAAAATACTGGAAATATACAGTAAAGATATTGCAGTTGGGACCACTCTCTTTCAGACACTAACCAACCTACTGTGCATTTCCAGCATTTCCTATTTTTATTCCAGCTTTCCTGGTTTTTCTGTTTTATCTGTGATTTACAGCAGTACATTTTCTTATGTTATTAATTCTGTTTTCCCGAGTACATGTAGAAGCTAGGCTTCCCTTTTCATGGCAGAATAAGAAAGGCTGTAAATGAGTGTTGTCAAAAACACACAACTATGCAAAAAAAAAATCTTAATTTAGAAACAAACAGAAAAAGCATTCAAAAGCAACAGAAAGTGCGATTGAGATTTATTTTTAAAGAAGCAGTCTCTGCAAGCTGAGAAGCAATTCAGTACTGGATAAAGTTGGGCAGCTGGTAACCAACTGGAAACATCTCAATGAAGGAAAAAAGCAAAACAAAATGCATGCAATAAAGTAACTGTTTACTGCAGTGGTGTTTACTGCAGTGCTGGTTGCCTGTTTGTCCAGAATTGATCAAGACAAATATAAAAGCCAGTGTTTTGTTAAATAGCATTGCAGAAAAAAACATTAACCAACAGACAAAATGAAATGGTAACTTTTTAACATGCTTTCAAAATTCTTAACACTATTCTTTAATCATTCGATGTGGTTAAAAAATAGCCAATTTCTAATACAAATCATGCAAGTTCCCGATTTCTAGGTCAAGAAAGTTAGCATCAATATATAGGGAAAGGATAAACTGTTAATGTATCTTTTTTCTGACAGAAGCATGTTTCTGTTAGCTTTTAAGGAGTTAGTTGAAAAAATTAACAGATCTCTTAAAAATATTTCCTTATCATGCATTTGATTAATTAGTCCAAGCAGGAACAAATTACATTATTAGATGAAAACGGACAAACTCCTCTGTGTTCCGTGTGATGGAGTTTGTGCCTCTCTCCAATTCCCCAGTCAGCTAAGAGAAGTCTCAGCTTCTTGTACTCTACATGTACAAATTAGGAGTGTATAAAATGATGGAGCACGGCTGCAATAGAGATCATTACGTTGTGAATGTTTTGATTATTTTTAAGTTCAGTTTGGTTGCAGATAAGACAGGCAATCAGAGTCATCACCAGAGAACAACAGCTTAGAAAGGAGAAAAGGAAATCACAGAGGAAAAGAATTAGTAAGCTTCTTGAACAGGACTGAACAATATCAATGTGAGTTAAGCAAATAAACTCGCATACTTTCTGTTGCATTTGTATCATCAACCTTTGTAAGTAAATGCTAAATGATCTTAATCTTTGAAATATAATGATGTAATGTTTAAAATATTGTTATATCTTTTTGAATAATTTACAGGTCATTAGGACTTATGAAATAAAGGCAGAAAATGCTGGAAATACACAGCCAGCCAGTCAGCATCGCTAAAGAGAAAAGACAGGTTGTGAAATTTCAGAACTCACCAATTCTGATCATGGATACACATCCAAAACATCATAATCAGTCTTTTCTCTTTACAAATGCTGACTGACCTGCTGTGCATTTCTAGCATTTTCTGGGTTTTTTTTCAGATTTCCAACATTTTCAGTTTTTCCTTTTCAATTAGAATTGTTTGAATTAACAATTGAAAACTTTTAAATTCATTACTGCAAAGTAAGATCATGCCAAATCCAAATAAATCTACATATTTTTGCAGACATTAAATCCTAAGCTGTACGAGCATAAAGTTAAATTGGATAAAACTACACTCCTGCCAGCTTTGCAATTTTCCAGCATGCTCAGATTTCTGTCCTCCAACATGACAGTCAGGTAAAATTGTGTGTGTGTGTGTGTGTGTGTGTGTGTGTGTGTGTGTGGGGGGGGGGGGGGGGGGAAGGGAGGGTGGAGAACGATTGAACTTTCCTCAGAACAAGCTGTAGTGCATCAATTGGTAGCCACGTCAGCACTAGATTAGCTTTCACTCGAGAACTGTTTTTTTGACTGGCTTACAGCTCTATTCTATAAGAAAAAGCTTTTTTGGTGGTGGGGGGGGGGTGTTTTGTCTTATAAATTCCAATCACTAACATTTTCAAGTAAATCATTTTTTCATAAAACCAATAAAATCAGCAGCACATTACCAAGATATGGATGCTGATATCAAGCACTGTGAAAAGAACTAATGTGACAGCTGAAAGCAGCACTGAGGTTTATTAGAGGGTACAGCTGCTTAATGTGACATCAAGTATACCAGATAATATTTACCAGAATACAGAGCAAGTAAATACATTGTATTATTTTACATGCAAGCGACAACAAACACAATGCTTCTCACAATAGGTCGTTTTACTTCTTTTAGTCAGCTTATTTATGATTGAAGAAAAACTGATTAATTTCTATTCATTTCAAATAACACTGCTGTATTAAGATAATGGGCTTTAGGTTGTCACCACAGATGGAGCTACAATTACATAAAATAGAAGCTGCTATGACCTATGTCTGAACAGTAACCACTTGTGACCTAAATTAACGTCTCAATCAAAAAAAACCAGACACAGAATACTTTAATCTAGTCCCACAATAGGAAGAGTTATATTTCCTTTTACATTTTCAAGATTTTGATGTAGTTGAATTTGCTTGGCTGAAGTTAACACTAAAAAGTTGGATGAATTTATAAAAGTACAAACATTTACTGTTCAGACAGGAATAAGAGGGTTCCAAATCTTCTGTCAGACCAAACAGCCAAGGACTGTATTATAGGATCTTACTTCAGAATTTAATTTGCTTTTGACTTGCTTCAAGACTTGTGCAAACAGTTCAGAGTATGTAGGAAATATGCCAGGAAGAGCACCATGTTTTCACTTACCAATACAGATTTTCCCATCAGACAGCAAGGCATATTTTTGGTGGCAGCCACAAACAGGTCCATCATCTGTATCATCACAAGTATGATGGCACCCACCATTACCATGATTACATGTTACTAAAAAAAAATTAAACACATCTAAAAGAAACAGCTGATCATTAAATATCACAATCATATTGAACTATTTTAGATACCTTTAAATTTATAAAAGAGAAAAGGACAGGCAATAAATTCAGATTTTTATTGAAATGTTAGGCTCATTCACCAGCCAAACAAATTAATGCCAACGTTCTTGGCATGGCAGATATTTTGTGAGACTCTCAAACTTAGATTTGCATTGGTGAGGCTGTTATGCACATCTTCTTGTGCGGACAGTCCAACTTTTAAATATTTATTTCAAGGATATGCAGTCAGAGTGACTGGTGCACCTATTGTTATCCAAAATCTTCTATTCAGGCACATTCTCAAGGTACATTGGTAAGCAGCAATCCAGCATTTTACATCAATACTGGGATAACCCAGGTTTAAAAATCAAATTTTGTATAAGTGATGCATTTTATACCACAGTCTACTTAAATCAGGGGTCAAATCGGAACACTTAAGGGGAGAAGACAACTTAAGGACAACTGGGATGGCTGAATTTCTTTGTAGTGTTTTCAAATAATATATAATGAAACAGAAAAATGAAAGGAATTTACTTACATATGCATCCCCTCCGATTCCTGGCTAGTTCAAAACCAGGCCTACATTCACATGCTACTCCTCCTTTTGGTGTTTCTCTACAGATGTGGGCACATCCGTGGTCTTTGTTCATGCAGCTCATTCCTTCTGAAGCAGGATAATAGAACAACCAAAAATACAATTCATTAAGAAACCTTGTTCAAAGCAATTGTTTACAGAGGGAAAATGGGCCAATCTAAAAAAAACCTCAAATGAACAGAACCAGACGGTGCGTCAACTCTCACTGTATTCTGTAAAGTTAAAATATTTCCCTTTTTAAAAGTGAGTTACTTTGGGTAAGTGTCAGCGTTGGTTCAGTGGTAGAACTCTCACCTCTGAGTCAGAAGGTTGTGGGTTCCAAAGTCCCACTTCAGGCCTTGAGCACATAATCATGACTGACATGCAGTACTGAGGGAGTGCTGATTGTCCATGGATGCCATCAATTGGGATGAGACAGTAAATTAGGAACTCATTTGCCTGTCAAAGTGGACATTAAAGAGCCCATGGAACTATTCAAAGAAGAGCAGACAATTATTCTGGTGAATCATTCTCCCTCAAACACCAAAGGACTAAGATCCTCCTTGAAACCGACTTCTTTGACCAACCCCTGCTAACATCTTCTTTGGCTTGGCATCCATTTGTTTGATTATTCCTCTGTGAAGTGCCTTGGAATGTTTTTCTAAGTTAAAGGCGCTATATAAATACAAGTTGCTGTTGACTAACCAGTCATTTGTCTAACAGCTTTTTGAGAGATCTTGTGTGCTGTTGTGGTTGCCTAAATTTCAACAGTCACTGCATTCTGAAACTTAATACATTGTATGTTAAGCACTTTGAGGTCTTTCGGAGAGATATGATAAGTTACTATACGTAAGCTTGTTTTTCTTGCTTTTACCTTCTCCATCTTTTTTTTACAATTTCTCTCCCCTCCTTTTTATGAGGCGCTGACCTTGTACTGAGAAATAGTTCCACAGGCACCGGTCACCCTCCTGTTCCTTGCTTAGGTGGCCATTCTTCAAGCAATCAGCAGAAACCCTGACCAGTTTTCCCCTAACCTGGAGGTGCTAAGGCCATTGTAACATCCATTCCACTGCTCCTGTTAAGAACAGCTAACAGCACAGAGCAGCGGGTTAAGCCTGGACCTTCCTGGTCTGTATAGCTCAGCTACTCACTGTCAAGCAGCTGAGTCATCTAGGGAGCTTACATGACATCTTTAAATCATCGTAAGTGATGATTACTACTAATGCGTGACACTCGAAAGATCTGTATATTATAAAAATGACCCAAGAACTGAGTTTAAGGCTGTAACATAATCTTGGAGATCAGAGGACAAGCATTCTATACTTCAGTCTCAAGATTTATGATGTCATCTGAACTTCTTAGTGGAGTAGATCACTCTCACATATCCATTATTCTCGATGTAATTTGTCTCTCTGACAGTTGCAAGCTGTTCACACCAGAGCTATTAATCTGCACGCTGCTGGGATTAAAAGGATACAGAAAACCTGACTCAGCAGGTTTTGACTAAAGGCTGTGACCAATTAAGCTATAAATGAATATGCCACAAGTATTCACTAAACCCTAGCTTTAACATTCTCTCAACCATGTAACACGTAATTCTTAATTGTCAGACAACTATATTACACAGAATTTGGCGTTGAAGCCCCAATTGTACAAAGCTGTACTGATGGCACAGAGCCTTTCTGCTGGTGGGCACAGGTCACAAAATTGGTCACCTCACGTCATGCGCCAAATTTTTCAGAGCACGATTTTCGAGGAACCAAAGTACATAGGAAGGAACATAGGAACAGGAGTAGGCCATTCAGCCCGCTTTGCCATACAATTAGATCATGGCTGATCTGTATCTTAACACCATCTACCGCCTTAATAACTGTGCCTAATAAAAATCTATCCATCTCAGTTAAATTTTCAATTGATCTAACCTCAACAGCTTTTTGGGGGACAGAGTTCCAGATTTCCACTACCCTTTGTGTGAAGAAGCGCTTTCTGACAAAACCCCTGAACAGCCTATCTTTAATTTTAAGGTTATGCACCCCTTGTTCTGGACTCTCCCACCAGAGGAAATAGTTTCTCTCTATTCAATCGAATCTTTTAATCATCTTAAACACTTCAATTAGATCACCCCTTAATCTTTTATATTCAAGGGAATACAAACCTAGTCTATGCAACCTGTCCTCATAATTTAACCCTTTTAGCCCCGGTATCATTCTGGTGAATCTGTGCTGCACCCTCTCCAAGGCCAATATATCCTTCCTGAGGTGTGGTGCCCAGGTGGGGTCTAACCAGAACTCTGTACATGTATAAAATAACTTCCACCCCTTTGTATTCCAGCCCTCGAGATAAAGGCTAACATTCCATTAGCCTTTTAAATTATTTTCTGTATCTGTCCACTAGCTTTTAGTGATTTCTGTACTTGGACCCCTAAATCTCTCTGCTCCTCCACAGTTCCTAGCTTTTCGTCATTTAGAAAATACTCTGCTTTATCTTTCTTAGGTCCAAAGTGAATGACCTCACACTTCCCCACATTGAAAGCCATCTGCTACAGTTTTGCCCATTCACTTAATCTACCAATGTCCCTTTGCAACTTTTTGCTCCCATCTACACTTTTTACTCTGCCACCTAACAGTGCCATCAGCAAACTTAGATATAAGGCTCTCTATTCCTTCATCCAAATCATTTATAAATATAGTGAAAAGCTGTGGCCCCAGTATAGATCCTTGGGGGACACCATTAGTCACACCCTGCCAATTTGAGTACATACCCATTATCCCTACGCTCTGTCTCCTACTCACTAACTTATTCCCTAACCTAGCCAATAGTTTGCCTCCAATTCCATGCACGCTCATTTTTGTTAACTATGTAGGCAGCATTGCAGGCAAATGGAACTGAAATTTTAAAAGTAAAATTGTTGAAATAAGGTCCCATGGTGAATTTCGTGATTTTGGGTGAAATTCCACCCAAATAAAATGGACATCTGAGAACTCAACAGGCCTGGCTTCCATTAGCCTAATTCTTAATGCAAAGCTGCTGTTTCTATGAGCTCTTGTTGAACTGTAGTTTTTTGCCAATAAGCATTTATCAACTACTGTGTTTAACATTTTGCATAACTTTTTTGCCCTGTGCATTTCTGCTTAAGCCTTTAGTTGTTAGGTAAGACTTTCCTGGAGTCTTAGCAATTACTGCTGCATTACAAGTTACAGCAAACAAAGTTGGAACGATGGGAACCCCTTTGTGTGTTCCAATTGCGCTACATGAATTTGATAATGATGATGATTTCATGAAAGGAGAAAATCTACAGGATCAATGATACCTCAGGTAGGATCCACATCAACCATAATGCAGAAATGAACAGGAAGGGTTACCAACTCATAAATGTTCAGATGGTTTCTGACCAGAGAAGTGTGATCCTGCACATTAATGCACATTATCTAAGGAGCACCCACGATGCATTTGTTATGCAGCAGTCCACGGTGCCTGTCTTATTCGAAGGTTACCAAGAGTATTAATGGACGCATGCTGGGAGACCCTTTGCAGCCATGGCTTATGATCCTAATTAGACATCCAACACAACAGAAAAGCACAAATACAATGAGGCCAAGCCAAAATCATCACCGTCTGCTGTACACTACATAATTTTGCCATTCAACGAGAAGTGAGCATGTGTAGGACAATAAGGAAGTCCAAGGGGCTAAGGCCCACAGGAAGAGGATGGCGAACAGAAGGAGATCGACATGGAAGGGGCTGAATTACAGACAAGAAGATTGGCGAGGTATTCTGTGATCGAGAACTTATTCTCATAATAGACGTATTACGCTTTCGACCAATACTGTTTATTTACAAAAATCCACACATCGATTCCCCCCTAGAATATGCCACACATTTGTCTCCACTGAAGTTGAATTTCCATGTTCAGCCCCTTTTCCAGCACTTAGTACATTTCCACAACCATACACACAAACACTGTCCATACGAAGGAGGGATGAAAAGATCAATATTTATACACCTAGATTTGCATCAATTATGTCCTCGAATCCCGACAAACATGCTTCCTCTGGTACCCTATGGTGTGCTTGTCTCACCAAATAAACTAAGGCTAATTCCTGAGTGCTTCCTGGGTGGGAGGAAGTGATGGCAGGTTGCAGTTGGGTATTGCAGATCTGTAAGGATGGTAACAGTCTTGAACCTCCAAGATGCAGAGCCTTACCAACAGCTGAAGCCATATCCAACAATGCAGTGGCTGCCAATGCCTACCCTCTCTGAAACTTCATTAAGTCTCTGAGGAGCATGGCTGCAGTGGGAGGATGTGTGGAGACCTTATGAGGAAGCAAAGTCATTTAAATATTTCTTCTGCCACGTCTCAGATGCTGGACACCCCAGCTAAGACCAGTCCCACATGTGTATTAAGCCCACCAGTACTGCTCTTTACAATCTCTCAGTCGGTCAAATCCAGAAAGTGACAGACTTGTGGAAGTGGATACACAATGCTGTTAGTCACAAGGCTTGTGGGAGACTTGAAGCATCAACTAAAAGTCTATGGTTCGTACATTAACTCCTATCTGATGGTGGGTCTAGCAGGACACCAATTCCTTGCTCATAAAGCAGATATATGACATAGGATCTCAACGTTGCCTACTCCTTGCTGTTCCTTCCTGCCACCTCCACTCGCTCCTCTCCACATGTGAGGAGTGAATCACCTGGTGCACCTTCCTCAGACTCACTACCTACATTATCTGGGGTGCCAGGATTTGTGCTAGTGCTTGGGGCAGATGGTGTTTGATATAAATTTCTGTGATGTGCCAGGGTCAGTGGTGCCAGTCGCTCTGCTCTCGTCATCTTGAGATGACCTACAGGAAGAGAAAAGGAAGATGAATTACAATGCATCCCCAATACAACGCCTTCAAAGAGAGGTACGATCATAAGGCATTTTGTGTGTCAGGCACCTGCTGAGCAAAGTTAGCCTCTGATGTTGGGATTAAGAAAGTGAGTCAGTGGATGGACAAAAATAAATGGAGGATACTTGCTAAGTAGTGGCACCATGCCGACAAACTCCTCCACAGATTCATGGCCACAAAAGAGCATGGCCATCCCCTCATATTGGGACAGTTGCTTCAGCAAGCTGGTCTACCACCTGTCTTGTCCTCACTCTGTGATTGTGTGCTGCCTTCACCTGTGGACAGAACACGTTTATGACGATGTTAGCAACTGCCTCAGCATCACAAACACCATCCCTGTGCCGAGTCCATCTCCTTCCCTGTGTCAAGCCGTTGCAAAGTAGCTTGCATGTTATTTTTGGTACAAGTGCTCTCATGTTGAACTTTGAAACACCTGCACAAGGTCTTATTGTCCCCACTACAGCTGTACCCTGCAGCTTGTACTGTGTGAAAGAGTATTCCTTGCATGCTATCATCCTGACGGTGCAGTAAATGAACATTTAGATTTTGTCCTTGCCTTCTAGATTGATTCCTGAGGTGAGAGGGCTGTCCTATGAGGAGAGATTGAGTAAATTAGGCCTGTATTCTCTGGAGTTTAGAAGAATGAGAGGTGATCTCATTGAAACGTATGAGATTCTGAGGGGACTTGACAGGTTAGTTGCTGAGAGGTTTTTTCCCCCTGGCTGGAGAGTCTACAACTAGGGACATAGGGCCTGATTTTACCAGGCCTGCGGGTTTCCGGCGGGTTGGGTTTCGGGTGCGTGGCCTCCGCGCCCGGTGAAATTAGTGGGTTGCCCGCGCGATCGTAGCAGGCAACCCACTAATTGGAGCCACTTACCTGCTCCTCCGGGTTCCCCACTGCTGATCTGCGCATCAGGCAGGCTGCGCATGCGCAGTACGATCTGTCAGCTGGAGGCTCTCTAGTTAAAGGGGCAGTCCTCCACTGACAGATGCTGCAACCAATAGAACACATTACAGCATGGAGCAGCCCAGGGGGAAGGCTGCTCCCAGTTTAATGATGCCTCACCCCAGGTATCATCAGATGGGGTGAGGAGGAGGGGGAGGACAGAGATCTTCCACCCGGCGGGCGGGAGGAAGCGGCCTGCCTCTGCCACCAAGAAGGCCTGGCTCGAGGTGGCAGAGGGGGTCACCTGCGCCACCAACATATCGCCCACCTGCATACAGTGCAGGAGGCGCTCCAATGACCGCAGTAGGTCAGCCACAGTGAGAACACGTAGTCTTTCCCCTACACTCCGTCTGCCACAACACTGCCCCCACCCCACATCTCCTTCGGCACCGCCAACACTACTCTGTCACATCACCCCTCATACCCACTCAAACCCCATCCTCATCTTACCTGCACCTACTCACCTCGCCAGTACTCACCCCGCCACTAACACGCAACCCAATCCTCATACAATCTCATGGCTCTATCCCATACTCACCCTCTCGTGCATCTCCCTCACGGCCAGCCTCACTCAACCTGCCACCACCTGTGCTGCAGCCACAGGGCATGCATCACATATGTGCAGTAGGCAGCGTAAGGCAAACGTGTCGTGAGCATGAAGGGGATGCACAAGGGTGTCTGAGGGTTTGCCATGGGTGTTACCTATATTGAATCTCAGAGCAACAAACATCACACATTATATTGGCACCACCACTGCCATGTCTCCGCGAATCCTGTCTGTTGTGTCCAATAATGCCCGCTCCTGGGTATTACTATGAGGACCCACCACTGATGCCACCCATTGTGTCACTGCAGAGTAGGTGCAGGTCTCTTCCGCGCAGACGACTGAGAGACATCGGCGGTGTACCCGGCTGCACCCTGGAAGGATGCGGAGGAGAAGTTGTGGGGGGCAGTGGTGACTTTGGCAGCGACAGGTAAGCAGATGGTGCTGGGGCCAGCCAGGAGCAGCTCGGCATTAAAGAGCCTGCAGATCTCCACGACTACATGTCGAGTGAATCTGCGCCTCCGTGTGCACTGCTGCTCGGAGAGGTCTGGAGAGCTGCGCCTCGGTCGGTGGACCCTGTGGCGAGGGTAGTGCCCTCTGCGACGCATCTCTCTCTGCGGTTGCCCTCCCTCCTGCTGTGCAGGTGGGCGTGCAACAACACCGTGTTGGGGGGATCCACGTCTCTGCGGTGGACGGCGTGGACTGCGAGGCTGCTGGGGCTGGTCATGCTGTTCGTCCTCCAAGGGTGTCCACGCACCACCCATCTGGCAGGTGTTGGTCTGAGGGGTTGTGCAGGGTAGGTAGGTGGTTCCTTGCACTAGGGCTGCGGTTTCATGTCGGTCTGTCCTCTGGCTTGGCGGGGGGTGGTGGAGGGCAGGGGTTGCCCTACGTGATGTGGTGGCCTCCTGCGTGGGTGAGGGCTCTCCCACCCGCTGTGGAGTGCACCTTGGCAGCTGCCACAGGCTGCTGGCTGGAACACGACCGGTTGAAGGGAGACTGTTTCCCCCAGTATGTGAAACTCACTGCCTTGAAGCTAAAATCCCACACTTCCTGTTTTGACAGCTGCTTCAGCTCATTTAATGACCTCAACACTCAAGTGGAACCCCGCTGGCTTTAATTGCCTGCGGGATTCCCACCAGCGGGACCTGCGCACGCAGCCCCGCACGTCAGCGCGGCACCCGGAAGTGGCCGGGATCTCGGCGCGATCCGGTCACGTGACTGGATATCGTGATTTTCGGGGCCCCCCCGCTGGAAACCCGACGCTAAAATCGAGCCCATAGTCTCAGGATAAGGGGTCGGCCATTTAAGGACTGAGATGAGGAGGAATTTCTTCACTCAGAGGGCTGTGACTCTTTGGAATTCTCTACCCCAGAGGGCTGTGGATGCTCAGTCGTTGAGTATATTCAAGGCAGAGATAGATAGATTTTTGGGCTCCAGGGCAATCAAGGGTTATGGGGATTGGGCGGGAAAGTGGAGTTGAGGTCGAAGATCAACCGTGACCTTAATGAATGGCGGAGCAGGCTCGAGGGACCGTATGGTCTACTCCTGCTCCTATTTCTTATGTTCAAGAAAAAAAATCAGCTCATATAAAAAAAGTACACTTACATTTGCACTTATCTTGATGCCACTGAACTTCTTATGCAATTTCTACCAGATGCAGTGGACCTGGAAGACTGCATTTACTGGCTTGGCAACCTCCCTCCATCCGTGCAGCTTGGACCTCTGCTTTAACAGAAGGATGTCCTTCAGCTCCAAACAGGGCCACCCTCCTTTGCTGCATCATTTGCAACATCAAGAAATCGTAAGTTTTCCCAATGTTCTCATTGCACACATAATGGTATACCTCCTCCTTCCAGCAAGTACATTCCATCAGGATAATGCAGAAAAATAACTACCTTCTAAGGGTGAGCAGCCATCCTTTAACAGCTGCTGGCTTCCTGAATTTTGCATGTCTCAGTGTAGGTCTGGCTCTTGTGCACATTTTCCATGTACAGGGGGCATATTGTCAGGCACAATGGTCCGAATGGCCTCCTTCTGTGCCATATCATTCTATGAAAAGGAGGGTTTTGCTTCACAAATTTGGTGAGGTCAGCCCCCCCCCCCCCCCCTGCTGCCAGTGTGAGTGCTCACACCTTGGGCAAACATAGCCCTGATATCACAAAATTGAGGATCAAATGTAGGACTGCCACTTTAGAATAATCTATTAAATAAGAGAAAGTGTCATATGAATGGGAAATCCTTTGTTATCTCATACATCACATAAAAACAAAATGTACTGTGGTTTTTGTTACTTAAAACGGCATCATAATCAAGAACAATGACGTTGCCATCCCCTACCGCCCCACCCACTCCAAAATTAATAGCAATAACAGTGGAGCTCATCGATATGGAGAAGAAGGAGAATGTGAGAGAGAACAGAGCCCTTGGGAACCCAAGCTTATGTGTCATTGCAATCTTCCAGTGTAGTGAAAAAATAGAAAGGTCAATGTGAAATTTACAAAAAAAAATCCAGAGACTATTGTCCCAGGTATTATATATATTTCTAAACAATTTTACAACACCAAGTTATAGTCCATCACCGGCATCTCCACATCATATATATTTCTAAACCACTCACATTTTTATCATTAATATGCATCAGTGCCCTTCAGGAGTCATTAGACACAATAATCGTCTCTAGGAATTCTAAAATATTGTATTAATATAATGAGATTTGGCAGCAAAGTGACTTCACCAAAATTCTAGTTGAACTTAAATTTCACTGGCATAGTTTGCATTAAAGCTGCAGTAGGGCAGCTGTTAGGGGATAGACGTATAACTAAAGCCATTAACTCCATACATTTTGTTTTACTGCTTCTTCAAAACAGGATCTATCATCTGATGACTCTAATACCAGAAAAAAAATCAAGATCAATCTTCACTAATTAAAGTTCCCATTGACACCAGGTGACGAAAATAAATGACACTGAATCTATTTATAACAGTTCATTTAATTTCTATCATATGACCTCATCTTTTTATAAAAAAAATCTTTGGTACCAATCTTAGTGAAGGGTTGAGCAATTTTACAGCCTAGCCCTTCAGTGGAGTGTGGGCTTTCTCCTTACAAGGCAGTGAGAGTGAAATTGGTCTTGGGAGATTGTGTTAAAAAGTTGATAGCGAGCCGGCAGCCGATATTACACCGCACCCGATTTTAATTTCCAATGCAGTGGGGTATAAAACGGCTGCCATTGCATTATTGCCCATTTTGTGCTACCACCAAAAACCAATTTTACCCCTTTTTTTTGCCAGCAGAGCCTGGAGGTACTGTGAGTAAGATGCAGAAATATTGGGCTGGTCTAAGCAAATACAGTCCAACCTCAATTAGCAAATGATTTTACACCAAGTGATGACGAAGACGTAACCGCTTTCTTAGTTATTGTCTTATTTTTAAAACACAGAAGTAGAGTACTATGCTTAGCACTTTCCTTTCTTAAGAAAAATAACAGCACGAATGGCATCAAAACGAAACTGTGACACCATAAAACTTTATTGAATGGCACAGCAGGATAGACTGTGAGAAAGAGAGCTAATGGAGACGATTAACTAACAAAACAAACAGAATCCCCTTTTTACACAGTGCACATTCATGGGCTGTTAAATATGTGCATTCTTTGCAATCTAAAATGAAGATTTGAAGTGGTGAAGAATGGAACATTTACTAACACTATCATACCCACCTGCAATAAAATTCCAACAAGTTTAACAGTGCAAAGAAAATAATAATATATCATGGTAATCAAACATAAAATGAATGTTTTTAAATGTAAAAGAACCATTTTTTCCAAATTCAGAATCTGAAATGTATTGTTTCTCAGTCTTTTAGTTAACATTAGAGTTAAGCATTGCACTAACTGTGCTCACTTACAATAAGTGCAACACTGTGGATTAGCAAAAGGCATTGCTTTCTTTGCATATCATAATAAATGTTAAATTTGAGGCAATTTTACAAATACATGCAAGATAGAATTCTACTATTAATCAGAAGTACCAACAAAATGGTGATTGGCAGTGAACACTGACAAACAATGTGTTCTGTTTGGTAATATGTTCTGTTTGGTGATGCAACATAGTTGTAACTCCATTAAGTATTTAAAATATAATGAGAGCAGTGCTGCTGTCATTTTTGTAATGGGGAAAAGGGGTTGACTGAGCACACAGCCTGCCAGAAGGTAAAGGAGCTAGTTTTAACAAATGAGTGCTTACACTATGCCGTTATGGTGCTATTCCCGAGTATGGCTGGGCCATGGTCCATATAGCACCAAACAATTAACAGAACATTGTTATCAGCACTCAAGGTAAATGTGTACTTTACTGGTCCTATAAATCTTCCTGAAGTGCAAACATGGGGTGGAAGGGAATAATTTTTGTTGTACTACAGCTGATCTCAATGACATAAGCTGATGCCAATATAATAAGTTTGCAATATAGCAACATGAAATATAATTGTTCATAAAAAAAAATCAGGAAAGACTTTGTGAATATTTAGCTCTGTTAATTACTTTTTAACAACATCAGTCATTTTAATGGTTAAGGCAGAAGAAAATGTTAACTATCTCTACTGTTTGCCAGGTTTCAGTTTACTTCTGAGTTCTGTTTGAATAGCACAATGCACATCAGCATAGTGGCAATATTACCACCAGTTTCCTACAGGTTCACACATTATTCATACCTGACACAGCCTGAAAAAAAGTTCAAATCGCCATAGCAACATGCTTCATTAGTGGGTCTACAGAATTTCAAATGCACAACCTAGAGATAATAAAAAAGCCATGTTAAGCTCCAAGAGCCAGGTCCATCATTCAAAGTGATAAGTGCTCCAGGGTGCTCCAGCAAGGGTCTTTTGTTCTGTCTCAGTTGACAGTATATGAGTTCGACAGCAATGCCAAGATGAATAGTGAGGGAGGGGAGGAACCTCTTTTTAGTCAGAAATTCTACTGCTTCAATAAATAACATTTATTGAGCAACACAAAATCTCTTTTCCCCCAAATTTTACACACACACAAATATAAACACAGACACATAAATAAATGCCAGTACTGCTACTATCACAACAAATATTACAATATAATCTATGGTTTTTGCATTTATTGTGGCAGTTCAAATGGAACAATTTGTGTGGCATAGAGTAAAGGCTAGATATATTTTCAAAATGTGCAATTAAAGTGGCAAATGATCCTACATTTATAACTGCTGTTCAAAAATATTTTCTGTACATTCACAGCTTTGCCCTGTTGGCAAAAGATTCTTGTTTATACATACAATGAGCAAAGCCACTGGTTTTCATGGAAAAATAGACAGAACAACATAATGAATGTCCAAAACACAAATAAAAATACCATAATCCCATGTAATAAAAACAGGAATTAGCTTATTAAGTCGTGGATGAACCAGAATTTCTTTCAATTGAACATGGGGAGAATTGAAGCCATTTTTTTTGGCCCCCACCCAGAAACTGAGTTCTTTTGCCACTAATTCTGGTTTCTCAAGCTGGTTGAACCAGACTATGTAGAACCTCTGTGACCTATTCAACTCAGAGCTGAGCCTCAAACCTCACTCCCACCTTTGTATTATTGCCTGCTTTCACATGTACCTCACTCCACCACTACCAAAACCCCTACTTATGCTTTCTTTACCTCTAGACTTGACTTCTTCAATGCTCTCCTAGGCGGCTTCCATCCTCCATAAACACCAATTTGTCCATAACGCTTTTGCCTGCATTCTGACCCTCACTAAGTCCTGCTTGCCTATCCTTATTGACTTACACTGGCTCCTTGTCCCTCAGTGCATTGAATTTGAAATCCTCGGACTAATCTATAAATCCCGCCGTGGCCTACCTCTCCAACCTGCTCCAAGTTTATGCCCCTCCCATTCCCTCTAACTTTCTGTCACTGCAACCCCCCCACCCCCACCACCATCAGTGGTAGAGCCTTCAGTTTTCTCAGCCTTTTGACTGGAACTTCCTCACTGAAACCTCCTTCGATCTCCTTCTCTCCCTGCCTTTAAAAGCTTCTTCAACTGAGCCGCCAGGCACCTCTCTGAGCTTCCCTACAACGGCTCAGCGCCTCTTCCTAGGAAAGGAACAGTTTTCGACATTAAAAGTACTATATAATTGTAAGTTACTGTTGTTTTTGTTCCTCAGTTACCATAATGAGCCAGTGGTCCTGATCACAGAGAATAGTATTCCCTCAGTATGTTATAGACAGGGCCACCGGTTTTCCCATTTTCACAGGAAAATAAAGACGACAATTCCCTCAGCCTCTTCCCTGGAACTTTCTCCCTGAAACCACCACCTATCCCTTTCTATCCCTGCCTTTATAAGATAGGAAGGTCTCTGGCTTGATCCCTGATTTGTGCAGAGTAGCTGATCCCAGCCGGGTTAACAGTTGGTGTGTTACAATTCACTTCAGCTTCCTTGCGTGGAGTGGTGGGGGGGGGGGGGGTAAGTGAAAGAGAAATCAGCCATGGTCCCTGCTCATGATGATTGCTAGCTGGTGACCCCTGCTGGAAATACGTGTGCTTGGGCACTGGCTGAGGACAGGGTGGATTTGGCTGTGATTTCCTCCCTCCCCCTCGATAACCATAATTAAAAGCAGTCAACAGCTCCATGAAAGGAAAAGGGGAGGGGAGAAAATTAGTGGAGAAAGGAGGGAGAAAATTGAAGATAAAAGTCCAACAGAAGCCTTTCTGCACCATAACTGAAGCCATTTTAGGAGGATTACTGCTGCTAGTGACGAACGGCTTCAAACTGGGAAAATAATAACACTTTAATGCAGCTTTAAAGATGCTCCCCTAACAAGTCAGCAGATAAACGCATTATGTGAAGCCACAATAGCAGAAAGCTCCCAGGTGAGAGCAGGATTGCCTTAGGTTGCAGTGTCCCTATAGTCAAACAGCCTACCATCACTCTGTCCGGGCTAATAACATGAAGGCAGATACTTGGACTGGCAGTGCACATGAAGCCGTTCCCCCAAAATCAACCAGGGGCTCCCATCCCTGCTGGAAGTATATCTGTCTCTGTGGTATTTGGCCAAGCACAGAATAGATTGGGCTGCAGTCTCCCCCAAATCCCCCCCTCCCCACCTCCACCCACCCATCCCACCCCCTCTCCAGGGAAAAGATGGAGACTGGGGAATGGGGCTAGAGGGAGACATGGAGACTGGAGCTAGGGGGAGAATGGGAAATGGGGGCTGGAAGCAGACATGAACAATGGGGAATGGGGCTGGGGGGAGACTGGAAAATGAGGGTTCGGGGGAGAAATGGAGACTGGGGGCTCGGAGGGAGGGATAGAGACAAGGGAATGGGAGCTCGGAGGGAGGGATGGAGACTGCAGAATGGAGACACGGGGAGAAAGAATGGCGACTGGGGAATGGGGGCACGGGGAAAGAGATGGAGTCTGGGGAATGGGGGCTCGAGTGTGAGATAGAGGTTAGGGAATGGGGGCTGGAGGGAGACTGCGAAATGGGGGCTCGGGGAGAGAGATGGAGACTGGGGAATAGGGACGCAAGAAGAGAGATGGAGACTGGGGAATGGGGGCTTGGGGAGAGAAAGATGGAGATTGGGGAATGGGGGCTCAGGGAAGAGAGATGGAGACTAGGGAATAAGGGCTCGGGGAGTATGGGGTGGACTGGGGAATGGGAGCTCGATCAGGCGTCATGTCACGTGGTCATATGATCAGAACATCAAGTGATCAAACCTCCAGGAATGCCTTGAACCAGAGTTGGCAACACCAGCTGGCAACCTGGGAGAAAATGCAGAAGTAGAGTTCGCAGTTTGCACATGCGGGACTTCTCGTGCAACAGCTTCAAGTTCTGGTGCTAATCCCTTCCTGCCTTCAGAACCCTGAAGGAGAACTCAGGAAAGGCTGCAGTCAGCGATGCGGAAACAGAATAGGTGGCACGAGTGGGGTCGCCATGTTTGGATCAAGTCCAAAACCAGACAAGAGGTCAGATGGATTCACAAAATATGTTAAGCCACAAATAAAGAACTGGTTTAAACAAAATTTTAAGAAACTCAATTAACTTCAAACTACATTTCTTAACAAAGATGTGTTGTACAAATAGAATACAAAAAACACATGCACAACCACTGGACTGCACTACACTATTTTGTTTCTATTTTCTATTTAAAGCACTTAATAAAACGAGGAATCTTCAAGAAGTATTTGTTTAGCTTCAAGTATTTGTTTAGCTTAAACAAGATTCATTTGAAATAAAAGTCAGTCCACATAACACCTTTGTGTGTCATAACAGCATAAATATCAACATGTACAAAAATGAATCAAATTACATGGGAGATAAAACTGAACAGATTGAGGGCAATTTTGGCTTTGGGTGATATTGTAAAATGGACGCGATCAATTCAACCTCCTGTTAATCGGGAAAGATGTAAAACGGATGTCTGAATCGATATCACCCATTTTACCCCCAAATTATTTTTTTTGCTAAATAAATTGATGAATAAATTGCTATAAAATCTAGTACATAATTCATATCTTCTAAATTTAGGAAAATGACATGGACTGATGCAATTACTAAGTTTTACAGAAGAACAAGCCTAAAAATGTGGGCGCACCTTACATATCTTGATTTTGCAATAAGATAAGATGATTACCAAAAAAATTAGAGTACATGACAATGTTCGCAGTTTACTTTTACACAAAATGGGTGTCCTTTAACTATTGTTATATTTTTTTGAAAAATGCTATTAAGCGCAAGCAAAGACACTCAACAACGGGAACCCCATGTTTTTAAGGTAAATGCAAAAACATCTGCAAACTGTGGGCAAATGTCATGTGATCAAATATCACATGATCAAATGTCACTTGATCCAACCTTCAGGAATACGTCCAACCAGAGTTGGCAACCCTATCAACCAGAAACAATATCTGAGCACAAATATAACAAAATATTTAACAACAGAAAGTGAGTCTCCAACGCTGGCTCCATACAGCTTTGCTGGATTTTAAGTGCAGAGTCGAGGCTACAGTGTTGCAGTCCTGTCTCCAACCTGCACTCACATCTAGCAAGGCTTCACATCGGCAGCAGAGCCTCGCAATGTCAGATCAAATATTAACATAAAAATATAAGAAATCAGGAATGAAAGAAATCCATTCATCACACCAGTGAGTTCATAGAAACATAGAAAATAGGAGCAAGAGTAGGCCATTCAGCCCTTCGGGCCTGCTCCGCCATTCAAAATAATCATGGCTGATCGTTTAACTCAGTACCCTGTTCCCGCTTTTTCCCCATATCCCTTGATCCCTTTAGCATTAAGAAATATATCTATCTCCTTCTTGAATACATCTAATGACTTGGCCTCCACTGCCTTCTGTGGTATAGAATTCCACAGGTTCACCACCCTCTGAGTGAAGAAATTTCTCCTCATCTAGGTTCTAAATGGCATACCTCGTATCCTGAAACTGTGACCCCTGGTTCTGGACTCCCCAGCCATCAGGAACATTCACCCTGCATCTTGTCTGTCTAGTCCTCTTAGAATTTTATATGTTTCGATGAGATCACCTCTCATTCTTCTAAACTCTAGTGAATATAGGCCTAGTTGACCCAATCTCTCCTCATACGTCAGTCCTGCCATCCCAGGAATCAGCCTGGTAAACCTTCGTTGCACTCCCTTCATGGCAAGGACATCCTTCCTCAGACAAGGAGACCAAAACTGCACACAATACTCCAGATGTGGTCTCACCAAGGCCCTGTATAACTGCAGTAAGACATCCCTGCTCCTGTACTCAAATCCTCTCGCAATGAAGGCCAACTCCTAACTGCTTGCTGCACCTGAATGCTCGCTTTCAGCGACTGCTGTACAAGGACACCCAGGTCTCGTTGCACCTCCCCTTTTCCCAAACTATCACCATTCAGATAATAACCTGCCTTTCTGTTTTTACAACCAAAGTGGATAACCTCACATTTATCCACGTTATACTGCATCTGCCATGTTCTTGTCCACTCACCCAACTTGTCTAAATCACATTGGAGTCTCTTTGCATCCTCCTCACAGCTCACATTCCACCCCAGCTTTGTGTCGTCTGCAAACTTGGAAATGTTACATCTAGTTCCCTCATCCAAATCATTGATATATATTGTGAATAGCTGGGGCCCAAGCACTGATCCCTGCGGTACCCCACTAGTCACTGCCTGCCACCCGGAAAAAGATCAGTTTATTCCTACTCTGTGTTTCCTGTCTTGTCAACCAATTCTCAATCCATGCCAGCATATTCCCCCCAACCCCACGTGCTTTAATTTTGCTCACTAACCCCTTGTGTGGGGCCTTATCAAAAGCCTTCTGAAAATCTAAATACACCACATCCACTGGTTCTCCCCTATCTATCCTACTAGTTACATCCTCAAAAAACTCCAGTAGATTTGTTAAGCGTGATTTCCCTTTCATAAACCCATGCTGACTTTGTCCAATCCTGTTAATGCCTTCCAAGCATTCTGTTATCACATCTTTTATAATAGACTCTAGCATTTTCCCCATGTTAGGCTAACTGGTCTGTAATTCCCTGTTTTTTCTCTCCCTCCTTTTTTAAATAGTGGGGTTACATTTGCCACCCTCCAATCTGTAGTAACTGTTCCAGAGTCTATAGAATTTTGGAAGATGATCACCAATGCATCCACTATTTCCAGGGCCACTTCCTTTAGTACTCTGGGATATAGATTATCAACCCCTGGGGATTTGTCAGCCTTTAGCCCCATTAATTTCCCTAGCACTATTTTTTTACTAATATTGGTTTCCTTCAGTTCCTCCCTCTCACTAGACCCTTAATTCCCTAACATTTCTGGGAGTTTATTTGTGTCCTCATACTTAGGATACGTGCAAACAATTTTAATTTCTCACCCACCTTGAAAACAAGCCTTTTCTTTGTACACCCTGTTGGATCATAAATATGTGATTGTCCTTTCTCAATGTTTTTCAACGTAATTCGCATTCTGAATATCTCCCTGATGCTGACCGCTGTAATTTAGTTTCTAATTTCTTTAGCTCATTATCTCCCCGTGTCCTTTCCACATAAATAACTTCTTTATGTCCACTCCATTAATTACCTTCAATAATTCAAAAATTGGATTATTTTTCATCTCTTCCTTCTGCTCACGCTCAAAAATAGCAGATTTACCTCCTCTAGCTTACTTCGTGGCTCAATGACACAAAATCCAACCTTGTTTTTCCTCCTTTCAAATTCATTGCCATTATACCAGTTTTACACTGGTACTGATTTAGTTCAGATTTATGAAGATTAACATCCACGAGTTGACTTGGGCATGATTTTTGCTCGGAGCTGGCAACCCATCCCTAAATATTCGCGTGGGAACCCAGAAGTTAAGTGAGTGCATCGCAATCTGCGATCGCAACTCAATTGAAGGTAAGTATTCGTGCTTCCGGGTTTCGCACGCAACAGGCAGCCAGATTGACAGGCTGCCTGCCTGCCTGTCGGAAGGAAAAGGAGCCGTGAATAGGGGTGGGGGGGGGGGGAGGGTGAGAGAGAGAGAGAGAGAGATCGTGGGCCGGGGGGGTGGGGGTCGCCTGATCGCGGGGGTCCAATCATGCCAGGTTTGCTTGTTGGGCCTGGATGAAGCACTCCTGCTCCTCCTGGCCCATAAACAGTTCAATAAAGGCACTCACCTCAAGGATCCGGTCCTTCTCGCCTGCTTTCACCTGACGTGAATCAGAGCAATGGGAAACCCGAACAGGTAAGGTTAAATTTGTTTGACATTTCTAATACACAAAAAGTTAAGTGCCCCAACTATTGCAATAAGTTACTTTGCCCCTTTGAATATCAGCCCACCAGCTTTAAGTGGGGACAGGACTTCCGGGTTTCTGTTGCCCGTGTACCCAAACACGCACGGGTTAAACTCGGAAGTGGGCTCGTTGGAGCTGGAATGCCATCCCGCTCCAAAAACAAAACACTTTTACTGCCCACCTGTTCTTGGGTGTTAAAATTACCCTTCCTGTGTTTACATTACTAATTCCAGCTCTTTTATACTGGTGCCAGAATTGTAGACAAAATTTTTCTTCCAGAATCCAAGCTAAATAAGCATCAGTGTAGAAACAGTTTTTGTCCTTTTGTACATACAGTAATCAAAACTAGGTCTTGTCACACTAAGTGGTTTATTATGGAGCATCAATATTACGTTCATGAACTTATACTTCAAGAATCTGCTTGTACACACAATGCCCTATTTCCTGCAACAATTTTTAATTCAGAATGTGTAACGTTCATTCTTTGGTCAGGTAGCAGATCCAAATCTATACCATAATTACCCTTCTTGTACAATATTTTTTATTAAATTTAAAAATTCTGGGGCCTCTTTTCCAGCATCGCCATTGAAACTGCTTGGAGTGTGCACAGTGAACGCTCTGACCAGTTCTGTCCTAAAATGTCAATTGGGGTCCTACGTACATCATAGGACCCAATTTTTTTTTATTCGTTCATGAGATGTGGGCGTCGCTGGCAAGGCCAGCATTTATTGCCCATCCCTAATTGCCCTTGAGAAGGTGGTGGTGAGCCGCCTTCTTGAACCGCTGCAGTCTGTGTGGTGAAGGTTCTCCAACAGTGCTGTTAGGAAGGGAGTTCCAAGATTTTGACCCAGCGACGATGAATGACGATATATTTCCAAGTCGGGATGGTGTGTGACTTGGAGGGGAACGTGCAGGTGGTGGTGTTCCCATGTGTCTGCTGTCCTTGTCCTTCTAGGTGGTAGAAGTCGTGGGTTTGGGAGGTGCTGTCGAAGAAGCCGTGGCGAGTTGCTGCAGTGCATCCTATGGATGGTACACTCTGCAGCCACAGTGCGCCTGTGGTGAAGGGAGTGAATGTTTAGGGTGGTGGATGGGGTGCCAATCAAGCGGGCTGCTTTGTCCTGGATGGTGTTGAGCTTCTTGAGTGTTGTTGGAGCTGCACTCATCCAGGCAAGTGGAGAGTATTCCATCACACTCCTGACTTGTGCCTTGTAGATGGTGGAAAGGTTCTGGGGAGTCAGGAGGTGAGTCACTCGCCGCAGAATACCCAGCCTCTGACCTGCTCTTGTAGCCACAGTATTTATGTGGCTGGTCCAGTTAAGTTTCTGGTCAATGGTGACCCCCAGGATGTTGATGGTGGGGGATTCGGCAATGGTAATGCCGTTGAATGTCAAGGGGAGGTGGTTAGACTCTCTCTTGTTGAAGATGGTCATTGCCTGGCACTTAGCTGGCGCGAATGTTACTTGCCACTTATGAGCCCAAGCCTGGTTGTTGTCCAGGTCTTGCTACATGCGGGCACGGACTGCTTCATTATCTGAGGGGTTGCAAATGGAACTGAACACTGTGCAATCATCAGCGAACATTCCCATTTCTGACCTTATGATGGAGGGAAGGTCATTGGTGAAGCAGCTGAAGATGGTTGGGCCTAGGACACTGCCCTGAGGAACTCCTGCAGCAATGTCCTGGGGCTGAGATGATTGGCTCCAACAAACACTACCATCTTCCTTTGTGCTAGGTATGACTCCAGCCACTGGAGAGTTTTCCCCCAACTCCCATTGACTTCAATTATACAAGAGCTCCTTGGTGCCACACTCGGTCAAATGCTGCCTTGATGTCAAGGGCAGTCACTCTCACCTCACTCTGGAATTCAGCTCTTTTGTCCATGTTTGGACCAAGGCTGTAATGAGGTCTGGAGCCGAGTGGTCCTGGCGGAACCCAAACTGAGCATCGGTAAGCAGGTTATTGGTGAGTAAGTGCCGCTTGATAGCACTGTCGACGACACCTTCCATCACTTTGCTGATGATGGAGAGTAGACTGATGGGGCGGAAATTGGCCGGATTGGATTTGTCCTGCTTTTTGTGGACAGGACGTACCTGGGCAATTTTCCACATTGTTGGGTGGATGCCAGTGATGTAGCTGTACTGGAACAGCTTGGCTTAAAGTACGGATAGTTCTGGAGTACAAGTCTTCAGCACCACAGCCAGGATGCTGTCGGGGCCCATAGACTTTTCTGTATCCAGTGCACTCAGCCCTTTCTTGATATCACGTGGAGTGAATCGAATTGGCTGAAGACTGGCTTCTGTGATGGTGGGGATATCGGGAGGAGGCCGAGTTGGATCATCCACTTGGCACTTCTGGCTGAAGATGGTTGCAGATGCTTCAGCCTTGTCTTTTGCACTCGCACACTGGACTCTGCCATCATTGAGGATGGGGATATTCAAGGAGCCTCCCCCTCCCGTTAGTTGTTTAATTGTCCACCATCATTCACGACTGGATGTGGCAGGACTGCAGAGCTTTGATTTTTTTTATTTGTTCATGGGATGTGGGCATCGCTGGCGAGGCCAGCATTTATTGCCCATCCCTAATTGAGGATCTGATGCGTTGGTTGTGGAATCGCTTAGCTCTGTCTATAGCATGTTGCTTCTGCTGTTTAGCATGCATGTAGTCCTGTGTTGTAGCTTCACCAGGTTGGCACCTCATTTTTCGGTACGCCTGGTGCTGCTCCTGGCATGCTCTTCTACACTCCTCATTGAACCAGGGTTGATCCCCTGGCTTGTTGGTAATGGTAGAGTGAGGAATATGCCAGGCCATGAGGTTACAGATTGTGCTGGAATACAATTCTGCTGCTGATGATGGCCCACAGCGCCTCATGGATGCCCAGTTTTGAGCTGCTAGATCTGTTCTGAACCTATTCCATTTAGTATGGTGGTAGTGCCACACAACACGTTAGATGGTGTCCTCAGTGTGAAGACGGGACTTCATCTCCACGAGGACTGTGCGGTGGTCACTCCTACCAATACTGTCATGGACAGATGCATCTGCAACAGGTAGATTGGTGAGGACGAGGTCAAGTAGGTTTTTCCCTCATGTTGGTTCGCTCGCCACCTGCCGCAGGCCCATTCTGGCAGCTATGTCCTTCAGGACTCGGCCAGCTCGGTCAGTGGTGGTGCTACCGAGCCACTCTTGGTGATGGACATTGAAGTCCCCCACCCAGAGTACATTCTGTGTCCTCGCTACCCTCAGTGCTTCATCCAAGTTGTGCTCAACATGGAGGAGGACGGATTCATCAGCTGAGGGAGGACGGTAGGTGGTAATCAGCAGGAGGTTTCCTTGCCCACGTTTGACCTGATGCCATGAGATTTCATGGGGTCCGGAGTCAAAGTTGAGGACTCCCAGGGCCACTCCCTCCTGACTGTATACCACTGTACCGCCACCTCTGGTGGGTCTGTCTTGCTGGTGGGACAGGACATACCCAGGAATGGTGATGGAAGCGTCTGGGACGTTGGCTGAAAGGTATGATTCTGTGAGTATGGCCATGTCAGGCTGTTGCTTGAGTAGTCTGTTGGGCATCTCTCCCAATTTTGGCACAAGTCCCCAGATGTTAGTGAGGAGGACTTTGCAGGGTCGACTGGGCTTGGTTTGCCTTTGTCGTGTCCGGTGCCTCGTGGTCTGGTGCCTAGTGGTCCGTCCGGTTTTATTCTTATGGTGACTTTGCATATTAAAAGGGGCTTATCTCCTGAAACAGGCCGGTGCTTCTACTGCCCAGCAGTAGGCTCCTGTAAAAATGCCAATGGGCAGTGCCTCGGCATTAATGGGGCGGTAAGTCTACTGACCTCATTGTGAGGCCGTTATAGCTCCGTTAACGCCAATTTCAGCAAGTTCAAATTGGCTCCATTGTTAATAGTAATGGATAGATGAAAAGTGGGTAGATAAAAAATATAGAAGTCTTTCTACAGAATCAATTTAACTGCACTTTTTAACCAAGCAGGAAAGCTCTCTTCGAGCTGCACAGTCTAATATTTATAGTCATCATGATTTGTTTCAGCCCCATACAGTAGCACCGAGGATCCAATAACCACTGAACCTGAGTCATAGGTTCATTTCTGGTGACCTTCCCCAGCACTTTAACCAAAAGCATATGATCCCTCAGCTATCTGAGCAAGCATTTGCACACAACATTTTTCAGTGATAGTGAGAAACGGCACTTTGGCCTGTGGGAATTCATCACACTTTGGACTGATTTTGTCTCATATTTGCATGCTCTACTCCACCACTGCTCCTTCTGCCACAATGAGCATTTCACAATACACGTTCCATTATTTGATGAACGTATAGTTCAAGCACGTAAGTGCATACACCAGAACAACTCTGCTCTCACCAGGTTTATTTTGCTATAGATTGTCTCCCTTAAATTAAAAGGGCAACAGTGGAGGGAAAAAGTCATCTTAGTAATAATAAACAAACAAGACCTTTTGTGAAAATAAATTAGTTTATATACTATAGTGTTGCAAGTGAAAGGAACAAGTACCATATTGAGGACTGGATAATTTCGTGAATAATACTATCATACCAGTTGTACTGGTATTCAATTTCTAAAATCATTCCATTTTGGACTTCAAAGATACGTCAATATGTTTCATTTTCACACGTCAAAGATATACAGCTTCACTTATACTTTGTAACAGGATAAGATCTGTGTGAAGATTTTATTTTCTACACAGTCATTGCTCCTGGACTGGTGAGGACAGCTTCTGTCTCCAAAAATCATCTTTGCAGTTCATATCTGGAGGCAACCTCTGATCTCCTAGCTTATGAGCAGTTTACCAAGGCAGATGTTGAGCTAGTCGTAAAGCTAATGAACATTGAGTAATGACTTTCTTAATGCTATTAGCTGCCTCAGTTCCATCTCCCATTCAAATAAATCTCTAAAAACTCAGTCAATGAAGCTGAGTGCGTTGTCTTTAGTTCTAAAAGCAAGTTTCTGAATCAAACAAATATTAAAACAATCTGTTTTTTCAGTGATTTACAAATGCTGGCAATGTCCCCTTTAAGTGGATCAGCATCTTCGATGCACAGAATATCACATCACAGAACTCCCTTCCTAACAGCACTGTGAGAGTACCATCACCACACGGACTGCAGCGGTTCAAGAAGGTGGCTCACCGCCACCTTCTCAAGGGCAATTAGGGACGGGCAATAAATGCCGGCCTCGCCAGCGACATCCACATCCCATGAATTAATAAACAAAAAAGAAACCGGCTATTTGGCCCATCAAGTCTGTGCTGGCTTTTTCTCCACATTCTCAATGCTACACTCCTGCTCGCTCACCATACCAGTCAATTTTCCTCTTTTTCAAGCAATTACTAATTCTCTGTTTTAAGAGTTTCCGGACCCTGCTTCAACAACAGTTTGTGGCAACGAATTCCAAATTCTAATTATCTTCTGCATTAAGATATTAGGGCAATTTCTCCGATTGTAGGGGGAAAAGCAGCCATAATTACAGCATTTGGGTAAATCTCACACTGATGAAGTGGCCTGCCAATCACACCTCATGCAGTGGGGTCACTTAATTTAATCACACTCCCTGCATATTGTCCTTGTGAACAAGGAGCTCTATATTCACCGGATGGCTGGGGAATAAGGTATGCATTAGAACACAGGAATAGGAGTAGGCCATTCAGCCCCTCAAGCCTGTTCTGCCATTCAATGAGATCATGGCTGATCTGTATCCTAACTCCATTTTCCCGCCTTGGCTCCACATCCCTTAATACCCTTGGTTAGCAAAAATCTATCAATCTTAGAATTAAAATTATTAATTGAGCTAACATCTACTGCTTTTTTTGGGAGAGAGTTCCACACTTCGACCACCCTTTGTGTGAAGAAGTGTTTCCTAACTTCTCTCCTGAATGGCCTGGCTCTGTATTTAAAGCTATGTCCCCTTGTCCTAGACTCCCTCATCAGTGGAAAAATTTTCTCTCTATCCATCCTATCAATTCCTTTCAAAATCCATAAAACCTTAATCAAATCACCCCTTAACTTTCTATATTCCAGGGAATACAAGCCTAGTTTATGTAATCTCTCCTCATAATCCAACCCTTGGAGACCTGATAAATTCTGGTGAATCTGCACTGCACTCCTTCCAAGGCAATATGTTACATGCAAATACTTGAAGTGTCTGTTTGGCCTATAATCACCGGGAGAGAACCCACACTGGCGGCAGTCCAGCCAACCTGCGCTGTCATCCAAGTTATTGGTGAGAGAGAATTTGGTGGCTTCTTGGCAGCCCAACATGTTAAAATTGGATAGCCAGGTAGTGAAGGATAGAATACTACACAGCCGGGTCTTTAGTTACTTCCAAGCCTTCATTCACAGAGATTCTCCCTTACACACACACCACACTCTAGATAAGCTCTCCTATCAAAAGGATACAAGAGAGTCCCCAATTGATACCCACCACCTGAATACAGTTAACACTAATTGATGTAAATCACACAATTAAAACAGGACAAGTGTGCTCTTCAACAACTGAGCCTTCAAACTCACTTTTGAGTCTCAAACAGGCACCAGACTGACCTTGGTACTGATACACATCCATTTGCCACCTACCCCATACAGACATGTATCATCCCCTTTCTCTTTGTTTTGATGCTTCCCAAGATGATTCACTGCCATCTGGGATGATGCAGAAGGAAAAAAAATTGACAGCTGAGCTGAAGGAGGAGATTTTAGGAGAGGTAATCAAAAAACATGGTCAAAGAGGAGGGTCTTAAAGAAGTAGAGGGAGGTGGAGAGTTTTAGCAAAGGAATTCCAGAGCATGGAGCCTAATGGCTGAAAGGCAGTGGAAAAGAAGTTTAGAGACAGGATGGTAGTTTGCAATTACAGTGGAGTCGAGAGTGGGTTTTTTGAGGAGTGGGGTAATGTTGGCAGTTTTGGACAGTACCTGAGGGGAAGGAGCCATTTACAATGTCAGTTAACATGGGGTCCAGGAAGAGAAGTTCAGTAGTCAGCAGTTTAGTGGAAATGGCATCGCAGGAGTAGGAGGTGGGTTTCATAGACGAGGCGAGTTCTAAGAGGGCATGGGAGGAGGTAGGAGAAAAAAAAAGTGATGGGAATTCAGGGCTAGAGTGGAAGGGGCTGGGAGGGGGGATGGTTTGCTTGGTCCACAGGGGGAAGGGGGGAAGCAGCAGAGGCAGCTGAATGGATAGTTTCTGTCTTGGTGACAAAGAAGTCCATGAGCTCCTCACACTCATTAGAGGTAAGAGTGAAGGGGACAGAGGAGAGGGACCCAGAGTCAACTGTTGAGAGGGGGTGAATCTAGGAGTCGTTCCAGGGTCAGAGAAGCAGCTGAGGCACTGGTGGAGGTTGTCCAGTGAAATCAGAGGGCCAAGGAGGAGTGAGCATTCTAAGTACTTAAAAACTGTGAAGTTAGTGCCTCTGGTTATACCTGAAATCACAATCATTTGGAAGGATTCAGTATTCAATTTTGGTTGTTGTACAGAGTTGCCTGTGTTACAAAGTAAGTTTTGCACTTGGTTCAACAGGAGTGAATGATTTAATGCCGATAATGCAGTGCTAACACCTCTTAGGTAATTGAAAGAGTTGACTGCACTTGTTAAATAGATTTGAACCCGTGCTGTTGAAAGAACATGGGTGCTAATAGCCTAATTTGAGGGATTGTATGATGGGCAGTTAAGTAACATATGGCATAATAGCAGATTATAGCTTTCAAGTCGGCTTCTTTTTTCTCTAGGATTTAAAGCATCATTGTGTGTTTAGACCAGTGTGCAGTTTGTGTTATGAGAAAAGGAGCCAAGAAGGCAGCAGATTACAATAAGTGACTAAGTGTGTGCTCCTTTTGTATACCAAGACTCCTTTTAGTAGAATTCAGGAATTTAGAACATGTTGCTGAAGAAAACTTCAGAATCTTGTAAATCAATGAAATCTAGACTGCTTTTACAATCTTTCTCTTCCCCCACTCATTTATATTCTGTGTACCACTCTTAGCATAGAAAATAGATGTCAAATTCATTCTAATTTGCTTATGAATCCAATCCCCAGTTTCCTGTTGGTACACAAAACTGACCCGTCTATACTTATGATTTATATCATCTAATAAACTCTCATATCAAGCATGTCATATGAACTCTCAAGTTAGGCAGTTAACTCCTGTAAAGGCTTTCTTACCTGTTTCAGAGAAAAAAAAACAACTGCTGCTGGTACTCACTATCAACATTGTAGGGGCAGCACAGCCCTCTATCCTCAACGGACTTCCCATGTACTCCTTCCAGCACGGATCAGTGGATCACAATCAGAAGTGGAAACGCTGTCTGATTTTTCTCCTCCCTAGCCTAAGGACATTGAGACCAGCTGCAGCACATTTACTCTGCTACCGCAGCTGAGGTCAGCTAGCTCGGCATAGATCAGGGATCGCACCTGGGACCTTCCTCATCTATCTGACTTCATGCCACATCAGACGGTACATTTACCTAGTGGGCTTTTTTTAAAAACTTTTAAAAAAATCTTATGATGTGCTACATCGTTTGTCCTCTTTCTGTCACTGTTTATGTTTATATTTCTCTCACAGTATTGTCTCTTCTGGATTAACCCTCCACTTCATGTACAACTGTAGTTTATTAGACCCATTATTGTGTTATATCGCTTATCAGTCATTTTGCTTCTAGGACTGCAGGTTACATGACCAGAAAATTCCACTCTACCACCTCATCAGAAGTCAGTTAACTTCCAGGTTTCAAGAGTTGAGAAATGCTAGTTATCAACTTGCAAGTATCATTGGCTTTATCCCTCCATATTTCATGGATTTGTTTCCCCATATCAGACTGGGTCTCTCCCATCCATCGAGACCCTCTGGAGTTCCTCCCTACCCCTCATTTGTACATCTCAATAACTCATTTCCTTTGGTGTAAAGTTCTAGTGAAAAGTTAATTTTCCAAGTTCAAAAAGAATCTTGGTTAGTAAGTAGTAAGACATTTTAACAACGTTTTTCTACTACTGTCTGACGATATCATCCAATAAGCTGCCAAAATCCACTGCATTTATGTTTATTATGCAGACACGTTTTACAATGTACTAATTTTGTTATTGCTGCCTGAAAAAGGTCTGTACTTACGCAAAATAAATTCTAAAGCAAATGTGTAGTCAAACATGACCATATAATTTAATGCTGAACCTTATTATAACACACTATTTCTATAAACTACCCATTGTAACCAGCGTTTTGCTAATACTGTATCAGCTAAAGTTCCAGTGTAATCAGCAGAACCTCAATATGAACCTTTCAAATGAACAGCCACTTTATTGGTCCCCACAAGTTGGTAATGGCAAGGTTTTGATTATAAAATATTAACGAACACTTTCTAAAGAAAACACAACCCTAATGATTTCTAATGAGCTCTCCAAACAGATATTTTTAAATGCACTGCACAGTATGGTACAGACCAAAAGTGCCACTATCAATCCCTGCACTATACTGTTAGCTTTGCTCTAATGGGCCAGTGATGGATGTTACAATCGGCCTTCCCCCGAGTTGAAAAGGGGGGAAAACAATATCAGCAGCTTACGAGTTTACAGAAGGGAAGTTCATTTACCTGATAATAGTAGACTGCTGGATTTTTAAAACAATCACCTTCGAAGATTTTAAAACTCAGTCCATTCTGCAAACACAGCCTCTGAAATGTCTGTTCTGCTTTTAATATTTTTTTTATGATGCTAAGTTCAGGTAATCATAAATGGATAAAAGCCTAGCTTCTAATGCAGCAGAAGGTTGGTGGAAGGGTTGATACAGATGGAGTGTGCCTATATGAAATGTTTTGCTTTCATCTCCATCGATTACATTTCATAAGTGCTATTTGCATCTGAAGGTACCCCCACCACAGTCGGATTCAACTAGGGTTAGCAGTTCCGTTTCTTGTTTGTAATACCCTAGTGATTAGATATTTAGTCAAACATATAAAAATGTATAATTTATCCACACTAATGAATTAGTTATTCCTAACTACCTTGCTGCATGTTGAACATGGGAGAACAGCTCTTTTGGGGAAAACATACTGTTTAAAGTATAAAATGCAAATCTCAAGCTTAATGAAAAAAGTATAAGGTAGAGCTTTGTAACTGTTTGAATCATAGGTTGTTGCTCTTAGGAATTTGTTAAGACAGTTGGAAGAAAGCATAAAACTAAAGCATTCTTGTGAGTAGAATTCATAAGCAAAAAAAATTCTGCTGCTTTGATCAATGATCAAAAGTCTGCACATCATCTTCCATCACACAATATTTTTAGCAGAGGCAACTTTAACAGAGAGAAACACTTTGAATCATCCCAGTTTCTGCTTTAATATTCAGTACTAAACCAGCAGCACTAAAGCCTAGTGAATTAGGAATGAGATTGCTTACAAATAAGAAAAGGTTATTTCTCTGTTGGGTGTATAAAATATCTGAACCAGCAGGACTGATAAACAGAATAACATTCAGTTATTCTGATGTAGCTTCATGGACACAGAACCAGCACTTGAATGGGCTTCATTTCTTTTCTTTCAACACATTTCCCTCATGTCAGCAAGTTAACACTTCTGCCTGTTTCCATTGATCACCACCAGGATCCCAAACCACAAAATGCTGCTTCCTACCCAGATGTTCTACTGACCCCACCAATCAAACCTGTCACTTCAAAGACTCTCGAAGCAAATTTTTACAAGTACTAATCAGCTTGAAGGATATTTTACACCATGACAGACCTGTCACATTGATTAAGCAAACACTGATATAGGGGCATGGTAAATTATGTTTAGTTTATCAATTCACTTCACCTCACGTCTGCCATGCACACCATTCAGCTGGGACTGAGTGCAGTGAATCAGTAGGAGTGAATCAGTAAGCTGACACTTCGAAAAATACTTTGTACCACAGACAAGCAAAAGATTCAGGTTCTGCACTCCATTCTCATAGCTTATTCAATATACAAGAAAGAGCATTGGATTCTTGTACAAATCCGGACGGATTTAACATCCGTTTTCATGCTGGCGATGAAACCATCCTATTTAAACTGCAGGGTGATTTCTTGAACCAGCAGGTAGCAAACAAACAGAGCCAATACTGTTCCGACAGCTCTTCCCCTCATTCAGCTTAAGCTCCCATAAGGTACTTGTTTTTACCTGACCCTTATCCGTTTTCCTGAATTGTTGATATGCCTTGGCCTTTTTTCAGAGCAGTAAGTACCAAAAGGCATTCCAGACTATATAATTATAAGGTGAAAGCGTAACATAATCAAATATCATAGCAGTGTAAACATTTGCACCAAAACAAAGTGATAATTAGCAAGAACAAAATTGTTCACCTAACTTTGCTTTAAGTTTTCTCACCACTTGATCTAGTGCGAACGAGTACCCCAGTTTAGTGCTCCACTAAACACGATCCCTTTCTATATTTTGAGCTCTCATGTTTAAAACTGCAAGCTGTGCTTTTACACCCATAAAAATATCTTTGAGTTTGAAATGTATAACTACAGAGAAAGAAAATAATCATTTCTTTCAAAGTTGCTGAAAACTTTTCAAATGAAACACAGATCAATTTAGGGTATGAAAGAAAAGTTTGGAAGAGGCATACAGAAGTTCATAAGTTTCATATAAAGTTTGTGCATACATGTATTTAATTGAAAGTAATCGATTTACAATACTATAGTAATTATACACGATTTTTACTGAACTCAACCATAAAACAACTAAGCAAAGGAGCTCCCACTGTTATCCTCCCTTAAATAATATTCATTTTATAATAAATAATAATACATTTTATGAAGTAAATGCAGTAAAATGAAGTTACATGAGTACATGATAAAAGGGAATACAAAAAGGTTATGAAAGAAATCAAAAAAATGATTAGGAAGGCAAAGAGAAACTACAAAATTAAATCATCAAGGAATATAAAAAGAAATAGTATTCTAAATACACAAATAACAAAAGAAAAATCAGGATTGGGATAGGGTCACTAAGGGAAACATACGATAAACTCACAGGTAGTGACAGCGAAATGGCAGAAATAATTACTTTGCCTCAGTATTTACCAGGGAGACTAACATGATGGGCATGACATTAGACAAAGAGATCAAAAAAAATATAAAGACATTTAAGATAGAAAGGGGAAAGATAATTGATAAACTAATCAAACTTAGAAAGGATATAACCCCTGGTCTGGATGGATTGCATCCATGCATATTAAAAGAAGTTAGGGAAGAGATAGCAGAGGCACTATTACATACATATAAAAATTAATTAGAAAAGGGAATAGTGCTAAAGGACTGGTGGACAGCTAATGTGATTCCTATATTTAAAAAGGGAGATAGAACCAGTCCAGGGAACTATAGATCAATTAGCTTAACGTCGCTGGTAGGAAAGTTAATGGAATTATTACCCAAAGATGTAATAGAAAAAAAACCTAGAAACCAAAAATATAATAAAGAAATCAGCATGGATTTCGAAAGGGAAGGTCAGGCTTGGCCAACCTTATTGAATTCTTTGAAGTAACAGAAAGGGTAGACAAGGGTAATGCAGTATATATTTGGATTTGGCATCAAAATGCCTTCGATAAGGTACCGCATAGTAGACTCATGACTAAGGTCAGAGCATATGGAATCAGGGGACAAGTAGCAGAATGGATAGCAAGCTGGCTACAAAACAGAAAACAGAAACCAGAGAGTAGGAGTTAAAGGTAGTTACTCAGACTGGCAAAAGGTGGGAAGTGGTGTTCCACAAGGATCGGTGCTGGGACCACTGTTGTTCACCATTTACATAAACGATTTGGACTCGGGAATCGAAGTTCAATTTCAAAATTTGCGGATGACACCAAATTGGGGGGATATAGTTAATACTGAGGAGAACAGTGACAAAATACAGGAAGACATTAATAAACTTGCAGAATGGGCGTGTAATTGGCAAATGAATTTCAATATAGATAAGTGTGATGTGGTACATTTTGGTAGGAAGAATAAGGAGGCCACATACTCCCTGGAAAATAAAAGTCTAAATGGGATAGAGGAGCAGAGGGACCCGAGGGTACAGATACACAAATCACTAAAAATAGCGACGCAGGTTAATAAGGCCATTAAAAAAAGGTCCTATTTCTAGAGGGAGATTATGTTAAGCTTGTACAGAACCTTGGTGAGACCACACTTGGAGTACTGTGAACATTTCTGGTCTCCACACTATAAAAAGGATACAGAGGCCCTGGAGAAGGTGCAAAAAAAGATTTACTAGGATGATACCAGAACTGAGAGGTTATACCTATCAGGAAAGATTGAATATGCTGGGGCTCTTTTCTCTAGAAAAGAGAAAACTGAGGGGTGACCTGATAGAGGTCTTTAAGGTAATGAAAGGGTTTGATAGGGTAGATGTAGAGAAGATGTTTCCAATTGCGGGGGAGACCAGAACTAGGGGCCATCTATATAAGATAGTCGCTAATAAATCCAATAGGGAATTCAGGAGAAACTTCTTTTACCAAAGTGTGGTTAGAATGTGGAACTCGCTACCATAAGGAGTAGTTGAGGCGACTAGCATAGATGCATTTAAGGGGAAGCTAGATAAACACACAAGGGAGAAAGGAATAGAAGGATATGTTGATGGGGTTAGATGAAGAAGGGTGGGAAGAGGCTCATGTGGAGCATAAACACTGGCATGAACCTGTTGAGCTGAATGGCCTGTTTCTGTGCAGTACATTCTATGTACAGTATTCAATTACACTGACAAAGAACGAGTATTACTACAAAAACAATTTATGAAAAACACCTTTTATTTTCCTGCAAAGAAAATGAAACCATGAGACAATGTAAGTCACCATTTAGATGTCAAAAGGAAAAACACCAAATGCAGGAGTAGTAACTCGATGCACAAGGAGAATTCTAGTTCTGTAGTGAACGTACCTTCTGAACGATGAATACAGGTGTGCTGGTTGTCACTCAAAAAGAATCCTTCTTTACACTGACACTCATAACTGCCCATCGTGTTTACACACGTGTGTTGGCAACCACCATTGTTAAATATACACTCATCCACATCTAAAAGGGAGGAAAAAAATATATATTATGTTATTTTAGTACCAGTTTGTGATTTATTATTCATCCAGAGGTTGTAAATAGACATAAGTGAAAAATTATCTCTACCTTAATTTGTTAGCAAGCAAAAAATGACAACATTTAATTTTGAACCATATTCTCACACTTCAAATACACACATACATTACTCATTTTACAATAAGTTGCATACAAGTCCATATAACATATACAAGTGATTCATAATTAATGTCTTCTGCAGAGCTTGAATTTGTAAACGTTACATACAGTAATAAGAGAACCAATAATTATGTAATCTATTTCATGAACAGCTAGATTGAAAACTGTAAATCGGTAAGTATTCTTTGTTTTGGAACAGCTCAATCAGGAAACTAAGGCCAATGCCTGTATTTCCAGTCATCTTCAAAACTGAAGGAAAATCTACAACCATAGCTCAATTAATTAAATTTAAAATGAAACTGTATGAAACTAGACAACATCATTCATACTACCAGAAACTCTTGATGTACTTAATGCAACGTTGATAATACCAGAACATAAAATTTAATATTTCATGATACCTTTTTTTCCAGAAATAATTAGTAGAAATAATCTTTATTATGTGCTTACTATTAACAGGAATGATCCTGTGAGATTTGATTTTAATAAAGCAGGACAGCGATGAAGAATTCTCAAATTAAATAACTAAGTTACACTTAGAATTGCTAATTCAGGGAAGAAGGCTGGCATTTATTAAACAGAAAATGATCTAAGTCATGAAAAACTTTGGCTCACTCAGTTCCCATTTGCTGCTGTATATATAGTAGACTTAGAAAAGTCTGAGGCCCAACATATGTTTTTGTTTTCCTAAAGTCAGATTTCCCAATGCTATAAATGCTGGTCAATTGCACTGGAAAATCAACTTCCCTCCCTTGCCTCCATCTTCAAAGCCCATGGCTCCAACAAAATCTTCACTGTCTCCCCTCCTGGTCATATCTCCGGTTCAGCCCCATCTTCGCTCTTTCATGTCCAAGGGGCACAAATTTGAGCATACTTGGTACACAACTGGCTTGTCCATCCATCGTCAGATCTGGCTCGACTGCATCTATCAGGCATCTCTTTGCCAAAACTGCCCACTACTCCAGGATCATTCTGAGGGGCAAAGATAACCCCAGACTTCTTTTTTTCCCATTACCAACTGCTTCCTTAAATCCCTTTCCCTTGCCCCCACCACCCTCAACTCTAACAACATAAGGACCTTATAGATTTCTTTGTTACCAAGCTAGAGAACATGGCCTAGAAATTCATTTACGTCCGTTTCCAGACTCGCATGGAATGACTGCTGCACCTGAATGGATAGGCACAAGGCCCATCTAATATTGGGCCTCATTATCATCAAACCGGCAAGCTGAAGACACCTAATTGGCGACCTCAAGCAGCTAGCCAGGTGGATAGGGGTCGGCGGTGATCAAGGAGGGGAGCAGAGGTGATTGCGATGTCGAGGGTGGGGGAGCAGTGGGCGTCAGTGGCTCATGTGGTTTGACTGTGGAGCTGAAGGAGCACTCAATTGCTAGAGATGTTCTGGCTATAATCGGATAGGTAAGGTAAGCAAGGACAGTCCCATGGAGCTGGGCTGGGCAACAAAGGAGCGGCATTGAAGGAGGATAGTGTAGTCGGCCATGTCAAATGCTGCAAAGGGGCTTAGGAGGATCGACAGTGATAATGCAACATGGTCACAGTCACAGAGACTGCTGATCGTGACTTTGACTTGGGTAGTTTCAATGCTGTGAGAGGGGTGGAAACCTCTTTGGTTGGATTCAAACTGGGAGTTGCGAGAGAGATAATCATGAATACGTGAGGTGACTACATGAAGATTAGAGCGTGAGGCATCAACGTGGGGGGGCAGAGGCTTGGCTTAGTGGGCAAGAAGAAAGGATGGAAGTACCTGAGGCAGTTGAATGGACGATCTCTATCCTGGTGATGAAGAAATCAATAAGCTCCCCACACTTGTTGTTAGAGGTGAGGGTGGAGAGACGGTTGGTGGTCAAGATAGGAACCCTGGTGATAACTTTGCCCCCCCCCCCCCCCCACCCCAGTATGAGCCCTGAGTATTGAGTGGTTTTGGCAGAGGAGAGCAAGGCCCAGCAGAGTTTGACGGGGTTAAACCAGATCTGGTGATGGATGCCTAAGCCAGTTGTGTATTAGGTACACATCCCAAGGTGTGTGGCAAATGGCTGGGATAATAGTGAAGTCCACTGCCCTGCTGTGCGCCAACATCAGAGAGGAATTCAACTCATTACAGGGAAGATGCAGGAACATCTGCAAACTTTCCCCTGCTTCATGAGAGATCCAGGCAAGTCACTCAACTCAATATGGAGGCACTGAATGAAACACTGCCGGTCTTGGGGGATTATCTGGAGGTCAACTTCAATCAGATTGCAAAGCACCTTAGAAGGACTAAGTGATACTTGGTTGAATCTTTCCCAGGGATTTAAGGAACTTTCTGATTCTGTCCTCCTGATCGCTGGTAAACAGAATTCTATTCAGACACCAGAACCTTCCTTTGAGCATCCCGATGAACATAAGAACATAAGAAATAGGAGCAGGAGTAGGCCAATCGGCCCCTCGAGCCTGCTCCGCCATTCAATAAGATCATGGCTGATCTGATCCTAACCTCAAATCTAAATTCATGTCCAACTTCCTGCCCGCTCCCCGTAACCCCTAATTCCCTTTACTTCTAGGAAACTGTCTATTTCTGTTTTAAATTTATTCAATGATGTAGCTTCCACAGCTTCCTGGGGCAGCAAATTCCACAGACCTATTACCCTCTGAGTGAAGAAGTTTCTCCTCATCTCAGTTTTGAATGAATTGATTTGCTCAATTCTCATCCTTGTCTTCATGTGTGCTTCATTGCAGCTGCTCCTTTGCAGCTTTGATGGTCCTCTGAAGAGGCATCATGAGCCATGGGATTAGTTGGTAGTCCTTGTTTCCCAGCAGCCATTGTGAACCTTGCCTCTGCTGCTGAAATAGAGCTGAGACACTGGACTGACAAAGTACAAAAACATAATGACAGGTCCCAGCATATTGTGAATTCACGTGCAAGATGCTGTCCCTATCATCATAAAAGGGTTGCAGATTTAGGGAATGGAAGTCTTTGCAGTTCATACAAAACGTCTTGCTTTTTACTGCTGATACCTCAAGGATAATGATTCCAACATAATCGTATCCCTCTGATTTCTTCCTTAGATATCAAAAACGAATCCTATTGTATATACAGGATAACAAATGAAGAACCTTTTAACTGTATTAAAAATTGCATTATCTTTTTTTTGGGGTGGGAGGGAGGAGGCACAATGAGTCAAGTATTGCACCATTTGTGTCATGGAATGATATGAGGCAAATTCACATCCTGATTCTTCTGCCGGACAGAGATTAGGTTGGGACAGTCCGATGGGTACTGGTAGCCCTCTTGGTGCCTCGCCGAAGTGGTCAGTCTTCATGTGTGAGCTTCAATAACGCCAACAGGCAATTTGAGTGAAAGGATCATCACAGTTGAACCCAATCCAATGCTCACCCAACATCCGTATAAATAAACTTTCAGCCAGGGTCACTGGGTAACTATCAGGAGCAGGAACCCAGGGCAATTTTACTCTTCTGAAAGCCAGGTACACTGAGGCCAAGTGTAGCACCCAACCACCACCCTGACTAAGATCAGATTTGGAACTTTGCTGGTTGTTCAGCTTTGTGCTGCATATTGCACTTATCTATTGAACCATGAGAGGATCCAAGATTTTTTTTTAAGATAAAATATTATTTAATAAAAATAGAAAATGGAGAAACCCTTTATACTTCCAACATAGAACCAGAAAAATGTCACGAATTTCTTTACCCCAAGTGCATTGTGAGACTTCCAGTCCCCAAGAATAATCTGTTTATCCATCAGAGTCAGCAAGGGAATCCAAAATTCTGTGTAATGCAGAAGCCAAGTTTAAGACTTCTAACTCAAAAGCCAACATAATACGAATTTAAAGGTGATTCAATCTGCAGGAATCAAATTAAGCATATTCCAACATGTCCGTTTCATTCCGTACTATCAACACATAGAAATAGAAAATAACCTTGTCTAATGTAATCTGATGGGAATTCCCTTCATCTGTGGCACAAGATCAAATTGAACACTTTTAGTTCTAACTTCTCCATCCATGCTGGCCTTCCACCAAATACACTGTTGCTTATCATTGTTAAGGTTATTATTTAGAACCGTTTCCCAGGTTCCTCTCAATAATAACAGGGTATTAGCACTAACAGTCTGTAATGATGGATAAATGTTTGAAACCATGATTTTTGACACTTTTAAATTTTTCTAACATTTACAAACACAAGGTGGATTGCCAGTGGAGGAAAAGGTACAGTAGTAGATCAAGCTAGATCTGATAATGTATGCCTTAGTTGAATATATTCAAATAATTCAAAACTGATTTTCTATTTGTACGCAAGAAGCATTGAATGAATATCTAAACAGTATGTCAGCATGTTTAGAAGTCATTTGATAACCTGACGGTAGGAAGAATGAGCAAATGAAGCACTTATGTCACATGTGTAGTGCTGGACTTCTATCTCTACAGAAAAGTAACAAATATTTTATCAAACAGTTCTACAAAAGGTAATAAAATGATATCAGTTCCTGGATGATATGGGGTTAATTTTCTGTTCTGTTCTGGGAAACACATGAACAGTGGGCTGTCAACGACACCCCCCCTCCTCCCCTCCCCTCCCCCCCCCACCCCACCACCACCCCTGCACACAGCATGACCGACTGTAGCCAACTCTCCCGGATTGTCCAACTCGCCCAGAATTTGGAACTGATCCCCTGGAAACTAGGAAAGATAATATGAACCAAAAAAAGGCGAATGCAGGTAATAATGTAGGGGGAAAGTGATGGGTGGGGGTTGCACTTTAGTTTAAGTTCTCTAGATACCTGGAGCATCCATGTCAAGCGACTAGCAGATGAAATACTAAACATAATGTGGGTGTAATTCCTCCAAATCGAAAACAAGATAATGCCTATCTTTCTCAATTAATGACCTGGTAATGAAATTGCATTCTCAGAAATACTGATCCCAAAGCTTCACATTCCTACAGTTTCATTAGCGGGTATTTAATTATGAAATAATCAGGCAGCTACCCATTTTCCAATAAAAGAGTAATTTCAGGCCCGTTAGTTATCTAAACAGATCAAACATGTGACCTAAACCAATACCATTAATTTTTGGAATTTCTGGAATGTGCCAGATCTCTTGTGTAACATTTATTTCAAAGATCCTGTTCACTGACATAAGTCATTTTGGACAAAGAAACATTATTTAACTCAAGGACCCATCCTCCTCCTAAACCATAATTAATTTGGAAACCCAAGTCTTTGGGTCAAAATACTGGAACACCCTACCTAACAGCATTGTAGGAGTATCTTCACCACATGGACTGCAGTGGTTCAAGAAGGCGGCCCACCACCGCCTTCTCACGGGCAACTATGGATGGGCAATAAAATGTTGGTCTTGCCAGCAACACCCATATCCCGAGAATGAATAGAGAGAAATGTAATTAAAGGTTCTATCGCCTGATTAGCCAACATGGGATCAACAGAATGCTTCTCCTCAGCCCAAAATGCCATCAGAACTCAGTGAGCAGCAGACCACACAGGAGGACTGATAAGGATGCAACTGTATAATCATGAGATCAACCCTACTAATCAAATCCCCTCACAGAATGTCTTTCATATAAACTTAAAACATTCAATGAGGTTTCGTCTTGTAATGTGCTCTAGTAGCATCCTTAACTGCAAACTGCTCAGAGTAGCTATGCACTATGAGAAAATATTATTCTTCTGTCAAAAAGGAACATTACACACTTCAAAGCCTGTTGTCCAGAAACCAGTCAGAGGATCCACAAGCACAAAATTGAATATAGATGTACTTTTAATTTCACCTAAATAATTGTGAAGCTGCGCAACTAACAGGAGAACATGGTCTCATCTAACCTGCCTTCAAGTTCCAGGATTCGTTGCTTTGAGTTCCACATCAGTCTCCTAAAACATCCCTGTCTGCCATGAAACCTTTAACCTGCTTACAGCCAAGTCTTATTAGAGTACATAGAATACTAGAAAATTTACGGCACAGGAGGCGGCCATTCAGCCCATCATGTCCACGCTGCGAGTACAATTTCTAAAGCTAACTGTATGGTGCAAGTCACAGATCTAGAGAAACCATCATTGAACGACTGGATATGATTGATCAACCCCCTGAGTTGCCAAAAAGATAAAACCAAAATTAGGATCCAAAGCAATTTCCACATCACTATTACTACCAAATTATTTTGCACTCTCCAAAATCAAGAAGAACATGATCTGGTCCATAAGACCGTAAGAGATAGGAGCAGGAGTAGGCCGTTTGGCCCTTCGAGCCTGCTCCGCCATTTAATGAGATCATGGCTGATCTGATTTTTATCTCAACTCCACTTTCCCGCCTTTTCCCCATATCCTTTGACTCCCTTGCTGATCAAAAATTTGTCTAATTCAGCCTTGAATGCATTCAATGACTCAGCCTCCACAGCTTTTTGGGGTAAAGAATTCCAAAGATTTACGACCCTTTGGGACAAGAAATTCCTCCTCATTTCCGTCTTAAACGGGCGACCCCTTATTCTGAGACTATGCCCCCTCGTTTTAGATTCCCCATGAGGGGTAACATCCTCTCAGCATCTACCCTATCGAGTCCCCTCAGAATCTTGTATGTTTCAATAAGATCTCCTCACATTCTTCTAAACTCCAATGAGTATAGACCCAATCTGTTCAATCTTTCCTCATAAGACAACCCTTCCATACCCAGAATCAACTTAGTGAACCTTCTCTGAACTGCCTCCAATGCAAGTATGTCCTTCCTTAAATAAGGGCACCAGAACTGTACACAGTACTCCAGGTGTGGTCTCACCAGCACACTGTACAGTTGTAGCATGACTTCCCTGCTTTTATACTCTATCCCCCTAGAAATAAAGGCCAATATTCCGTTTGCTTTCCGGATTACCTGCTGCACCTGTATGTTGACTTTTTGTGTTTCATGTACAGGTTTCAGGTGACGAAGGAGGAAAGCTCCGAAAGCTTGTGATTTCAAATAAAGCTGTGGGACTATAACCTGGTGTTGTAAGACTCCTTACATTTGTCCATTCAAATAATATTTGCTTTTTTATTTTTCCTCCCAAAGTGGATGACTTCACATTTTCCCACATTATATTCCATCTGCCAAATTTTTGCCCATTCGCTTAACCTGTCAATATCCCTTTGCAGACACTTTGTGTCCTCCTCGCAACTTGCTTTTCCACCTGTCTTTGCATCATCAGCAAATTTGGCCACAATACATTCTGTTCTTCATCCAAGTCATTGATATAATACGGGAATGGCATTTCATTACAAGCTCTAAACTGAAAGTGTTCACTTATTTGAAAACGTAATACTGAAGTCAAAACCTATAACTTATATGCAGAATGCACAATGAATAAGAGAGCTGAAAATCCATGAGGCCAACATTCCGGTGTAAGAGTTGCATGCTCCAGCACCGATCCTAGCAAAGTTTGCGGGATCAGTGAGAGAGCACTCCATTTGCACGGCCCTCGTGGATGCCCATGCATGAGGAAATCTGAAATATGGCCCAAAGGTTTGCCACATCTTTGAGGGGTCCAGGCCACAATCCTCGACTGGATCCCTAAGTGGGGGCCGCAACCACTATTTGGCAACCTGATCACCGCTGCATTGCCAGACCTCTAAGGCTGGGAAGCCAGATATTCCCAGCATTGGGAGTCCCCACCTCCAACTTCACCCACAACAGGCCAATTGAGAACACTAGGACAAGTTCAGGACCTAGCATATCCAGATCCTACCTCATTTGTGGCCCTTCCACCATAGTTACAGCTGGAGTGCACTGGAATCGCCGCAGCTTTTCGGCCTCCAAATGTCTGACATACAAGTTGGTATATTCATGTCTCCATTCAAAATCTGAATGGATGATCCACAAGCTAGTATTTAAGTCTTCACTGCAGCTGCTTCTAATTTTCCAGGGAATCTACCTGGAATTGTTTATATAGTCCACAATTAATAGCACACACAGAAGAAAAGATCATTCAGCCCATTGGGTTATGTCAGGCATGTGTACAAGTAATCCATTCCTCCACATGCCAGCCTAGATGCAAAGAGATCCTGGTATAATGATTAACAGTAGCACCATTCCGGATTTCCTTGTGGGTACCTTTATTGTCTTCCCTCCAACCAAGTCTTTGGGGTTGATTATCTGATTACCTTCGAACTCGAAGGCTGGATACCTGTACTCCTAACAAAAGCCCTGGATCATCATTTCACTCACGTCAATCACCATTTCTTCAAGGGTAGACTGTGCCTTAGATACTGGTGGTGCTGATGCAGCATCCATTACAGGCATTAAATGCAACCTTCATTACTCACTATAAACCAAGGTGGACATCCTGATCAAAGCCTCCAAGTCCAATGCAATCTGAATATGGAATTTTAATTGAAATTTCAGGGTATTACCTTTAGCCCTACTTTTGTATGTATCCTTAGTTGTTCAATCTTGGATATTAGGTGCATCATCCAGGTTAAATTCTCCTAGATATCTTCTGTTCCATAGCAAATTATAATGAGTTGCTGTCTTAAAGGGGCAGCACAGACACTTGGCTAAATGTATCTTTTGCTCGCCATACCAGTCTTCCAGGGTGCACCGGTGTTTCAGGAGCTACACCCTATGGTCACTGTCTGGTTCCTGACTATGTTTCTGGATTGGCTTCTTCCTTCTTCATGGATAGGCCCCATTGTATAACAAAGTTATGGATTTGCAGCAGACGACTATGATCTTGGAGACCCTGGGAGATCGATTTGTCTGGACACCTGAAGTGCTGCCTCAAGATGTTGGTGGTGTGCTCAATAATGATCCTGGTGGTTGTAAGGGCCATGTTGTAGTTGTGCTCTGCTTTTGTCCATGGCTGCTGGAAGAATGCCATAGCTACTGCTGAGGAGGGTAGCTTTGGTCTCTGAGGAGCCATCATTCCAGTGCTCCTTCACCTTTAATAAGCCTGACACAAACGGGAGAAAATAGTTACATCCCCTAGGAAGCAAATGGCCATAGATCTGGACCCAGCCCAATTGCATGATGTTTCTAGTCCACGTCAATCAATTCTTGATCTCAGTTTACCATTCTGGGGATGCAATGACAGTTTCCAATTGGAGAGGGAGAAAGAGGGTGAATATGTGTGTTTATCCCAACTGTCAAAGAGCAGAGAGCTATGTCAGACCATTTTTACTGCTGGTTCATTCTCCCTGGAGCTGTCTGCATTTATGTACAAACTGAGATTCCCCTCCTTTTCCCCCTACATTGTCTGTGGTCTGCTCGTCCCTGTTCCCCCCCACAACCGTGAAAATGAAAAACAGCTTGCGAGGCTTTATTTTAGATTTTTTCTTTATTATATTGGTATCACCGCCACAGAGATCAGCCTGTTAATAAACACTCTGCGCTGCTTTTTTCAAAGTTTTTATATTTGGAGAAGAGGGAATAGCGAGATTAATAATGTTTCAGGGGGTAAGAGTCAGAATGGAGGGGGAACTCCATTCAGACCATATGGTTGCTGATTAAACTCACCATCATTCACAGAGGTTTTGTCGAGCCGGTCACTGAGTTATTCAAACAGAGATGGCAGTACCTGGAGTTTACATTCTAATACACTACCACATTCACCTTGTTCTGATCTATTGTGCTGCCTGAATGCTGCTCGGAGAAGGCTGAAACACTTATTCTACCCTTCATTAAATCCAAGCAGGCAAGATGGTGCAAGAGATAGTGGTGATAGGGCTCCATATCATCCATCAACCTCAAGTTATAGGCAGTCTGGGCTCAGTCATACCACCAAATCAGTGGGTCATGGGTTCAAGCACACTCCAGAGACTTGAGCACATAATCTAGGCTGACACTCCAGTGCAGCACTGAGGGAGTTCTCTTGGTGCCCTGGCCAGCATTTATCCCTCAACCAACATCAAGAAAATAGATTAACTGGTCATTTATTTCATTGCTGTTTGTGGGACCTTGTTGTATGCAACTTGGTTGCTGCATTTCCCTACATTACAATAGCCGCTATACTTCAAAAGTACTTTATTGGCTGCGAAGCACTTTGAGACATCCTGAGGATGCGAAAAGTGCAATATAAATGGAAGATTTTCCTTTCTAAGTGCTTTCCCTGTGGAAGAAGTAAGTGCGCTGGTTGGTTGCAGGCTTCTAACGACAGCCAGTTGGGATTCAGGTGGCCCAGTATCTCCTTGGGCTGATACGTGAGATGGCCCTGTAACTGATTTGGCCATGCTTATTGTTGTTGTGGCTATCTGGTTCTGCCCACCTCCAGGCACATCTACTATCACTTGCACAGGAATGTTGAATGGGTCCAATGTGCCTTTACACTGAGCCACACCTTGAAGGGTATTTTACTGAAGTGACTCCTGCAGCTTCATCTATACCTACTCCAGCCATGCCACTGCTGCTGGGCATGTCCACATATTTGTGTGGGAGCAGACCTCTGGGCAGCAACAAATTCTGTGAATTCTCTCAATCTGATTACCCAGCATGTTAAAGCAAGACAAAAAAATCTCTTGTAGGTTGCAACCCAAGGCCTCTAAATCAGCAGCTTGATCATTCATACCTCTACTGTGTTCAAAATCTGTTCCACTGAGGGATCTGCTGCAAATGTCACATGTTCCTTGGTAGACTGCAATACGGGCAACCATTCATCCATTACTGTACAGATCCAGCTTGTGGACTCCTCCATTCTCAGCCACACCTTGGAGTGACTCCTGTATACGATCCTGCCCAGATAGCAATCGTTTTTTTTTTATATAAGGTGTTGTGAGGTCAGATCCTCTAGGAACAGCAGCAGAGGCAGAAATTCTGCTAACTCTCCAAGCAGCAGGCATCTGCTCATCTGCCATGACCACTTGCTCCGCCTCAGCAATAAACTGTGACTCACCTGTTGCTAGGTCAACAAGCTCACTATTTGTATCCTCTGGGGTGCTGTAGCTGTGCCGTGCTTGGTAAAGTTGGTGAGAGTGACTCAGGGTGCTGTGAGGTGCTGGTTGGCCTGGGGACTCTGGATTTGCTGGCAGTCTCTTCTTCTAGGCCTACAAAAACAGAAGGAAAAATTTCAAAATACTACCTCAAAGAAGCACTTTCAAGAGCCTTTGCACTGCAATATACTGTGTGCGTGATGTTTCTGAGGTTCAGTGCATGCCTGTGCATAAGTGACTGAGTAAAGAACATGACACAAGACTAGATGATACTAGCCCTGAGCTTGGGGACGGCCTCTGGTTTTACCCTCCCCTACTCCTTCAATAGTATCACATCCAATGACATCTAGAAAAGCATCCTCAAATGGTGTCAAAGGCTTCTGATGCCTGCCTCCTCCACCACATTCACTCTACTCCCTTTTATTATGTGCCTTCGTATATGCAGATAAATAATCTCAAGACTTTGCCAGCTTAGGTAGCACAGACATAACACTGAGCTGCCGATTCTCCAGTCCATCTTGCCCAATACTAAATGAACATGCATCATGCAGCTCGGATGCCTTACAAGAATTTCCTGTGTCAAACCCCTTTAATATTTCTGTGGGACTACAGTTTGAGTTATGTATTGCAGCTTGAATTTTCTACCATACTACATCATTCAACTGACCGTTTCTCTCATGCGAGGACTGCACAGAATAAACCATCAATGCTGAGGATAGCTCAGGACAAAATGCTTCACAGGTTATAAGATGACATCTTGTGGAATACCTACTTGAGCAAGCACTCGGCATTGAAAGCTCTATTTTAGTCTTACCTTAACAGCTATCCAGGTCAGCCATCCTCTTCTTGAACTGTATTGACGACGTCCACTGGATCCTGGATTCAGCAGTTACTCTCTCAGCAATCCGCTCTCAAGTCTGTTGGACTAGTCGTTTTTGGGGAGGATACCGCACAGGACAACCCTCCTTTTCCTTCCCTTGCTTAGTTGTCAAAAGTTGACCACTTGCATATTTACCATCGAACCGTGGCCTGTTCTCCCTTGTGGAAATAAAGAGGTTTAAATGCCTCCTTAATTCATTTAGCACTGTGCCCTATTATAATCAGTTCCACTGGTCAGCTCCAAGACTATCTGGGGTTACACTGCCTGGGTGACTTCATAGGTAATTGCAGTGTGTTGTATGGCACAGAGCCGTATAGACCAGGAATATCCCTGGTTCTGTTTCGTATTCTATGTTGAGTTAGACAGTTGCTGATGCAACAGGACAGACCCCACAACTGGGCTTTGTGAGCCTGGGCTACAGAGGTCTAAAGCCAAAGTTCCTGCTCCTGACTGCTACAGAGCGAACCCTACTTGAAAGCCCTTTTTCAATTGGAATTTTAGTTGCAAAAGACACAAAACCAACCACTATGTGCCGCTGTCCTGCATTTATATTATCCTTTGCCTCTGATTTTCTATAGGCACGTTGGAGGCTAATTTGAAAATGAAAACCTGATCTTCTGCACATGTATGAAAGGATAGCCGTTGTTTTTCAAATCAGCTCTAATGAGCCCACAGGAGAGCAGAGGCAAAGGAAAATACAGATGATTCATGATTTTAAAAAAGTCCTCAATTTTAAAAAGTCCAAGTCACAGGCTTAGGTACTGAGCTGGTCAAGAGCATGATGTGTACCACAGCATAATATAATTTTACACATCCCATAAACTCCACCCCTGCACAAATCAACAAATTCAGGAGTAGAGGGAGAAATAGGAGGAAGAAATAGCCAGTAAATAGGAGGAGTGGAGGGAGGCCACAGTATACTTGTTTTCTCACTTTCTGGAGCTTAAATGAGTCATGGAAATATATTAATGCAGGAGATGTCTGTTGGTTGCTCGTGCTGCCACACTAGAGACACTGGCTTAGAAATGAGTCTGGGCCCAGCGCGGACCCAAATCGAAACTCAGGGACCGATGGAAATCCTATCACAGATTCAAACTGGCCCACAGTCAGGTGCCAACTGAACAACTTTATACAGCTATGAGTACTGAAGAATTAAAATTAAGCAAATTTAAACTCAAAAATATAATAAAATTTATATTAAAATTTAAATACATATATATCTATACTATATAAAAAGACTTGTGTACAGCACACACCTCCTGTAAGCACACACATGTCCTTCCTATCACACTTTAGCCAACACAATTTAGCAGATCCTCTGACTTACTAATGCTGTGCTAGTATAGATATATACAAGGAAAGACTTCAATTGATGGATTTTTTTTTTGGTGGTGGGAGCTTGCATATTTGGGCAGAGCCAGATTTGAGGGGAAGGTCAGGGAGAGTTTCATTTAATAGACCTGATGTCTAGATTCTGAGTGAAACAGTATTAGCCACAGCAGGCAGGAACACTGCCCCCAGTGAGTGCTTCCTTCCCACTTACATATGTTCAAGTTCCTGATAAAACGAGAATTTTTCCCATACAAAGCAGAGCTTGTGAACAAAACTAAATCCCACATTTAAACATTACCAGAAATGTATGAAAATGCTCAAATCAGACACCGCTTGGTTCTTCTAAATCTGAGATTCCATATGCTCCAGACAACTCATCATTTCCTCCATTTGCTAATTTTAGTTACAAGAAAGACTCAAGTGCAAAGTTCCCACCTCAGACCAGGTCAACATTTTTGCTAAAATGAATGAAAGGTGGAAGAATGACCACACCATTTTTTTTATATAGATGCAGAAATATCAAAAATAAACCTGCTATGTAAGTAAACCTTTAAAGTATTGAGAAGTGTTTAGGGGTTTAAACGTTGCAACAACATCACACTTTTTAATTGCTCCAATAGCTAAAGAAATAGACGAGGCTACACAAAAAGTAACAACAATTTTTTGACTTTTGTTAAGATATTTTTATACTCCTACTCTTTTTTACAGGAGTAAAATCATGTTGGTAACTTTTTTCTGAATATCAGACCCAATATTTGCATATCTTTAACACAGGTACGAACGAGTGAAGTGTTAAACATTATTAGCACTCTAGGTGTAATTTTACGAATTTTCACTTTTGGCACAAAGCTCCATCTGCCAAGAATACAAATCAGAAATTCAGGCATTCATACCTCCAAAGACATGCCACCCTTTAAAATTAATAATTTGTAAATTTGTAAAGTTACCCCTTATAGGCTACTGATTTGAGTCTTGCATGTAAGCACCAGTTGCATCACACCCGGTACCACCCAGAAGGTTGTTATTTTAAAGTTGCTACTAACCATTCCCAAACCATGACAGCAGGTAGAAAACCTGCCAACATTGACCTGCCTCCTGTATTTCCTCTCCATCATCTACTCAGCCTCACAGTTCAGGAATTCACTAAGGGAAGCAGGAACCTGCAACCTCAACTCTTAACACAGATCAAATATATTCTTTATGGCTTTCTTATTCTACTGGCTCCTAGCAAGTGCTTCCTCTCCCACCTCCCAAATTGGTTCTTGCTATCAAGGGGAAAATTGGCAACAAATTTCTGATATCAGATACCAATATTTTCAATCAAGCATGACTCTGGAGCGCAATTACCTCATGTTAGGCTCGGATCCTTATATCATAGGCCCTGCAGGTTTGTAGTTGTAGGTAACTCTGCCTGTAGTTCATGCAGCCTAGCACCTAACTGCCTTAGCAGGATGCAGAAATAGCCTGCCAAATACAATTTAGGATGTCTGTGCCATTGACTAAACGTATAGTTAGCTTCCAGCTACTCCATCTGTCTTGCATAGGGCACAAGATTAAGTGGCTATGGATCTAGGTTTGAACTTATCATAAAAACATTAATATTTTATCTTGGCAAATAGATCAGTTTTGCTAGTTCTGAAATGGGCTGCCAAAAGAAGGCCTCCTGAACAGCACTTTTAAGGATAGGGAGTGAGCTTTTATTTTATAAAACAAGTCAGCACAGATTTATCTGGATATGCCCAGTACACCTCCCATCAGACAATACAGAGTGTCTGTGACTATGGAAGAAATCTGCAAACTAGACAGTCCTGTCTTCCTGAATTAATTGAATGCGGTCAAAGAGACGTCAACTGTCTAGACCATCCTGCCTTTTTGGCTGAAGAACAGCACAGAGATAGGGAGGAGATAGAAATGGCAATGTAAAAGGGAAGAGAATTGAAAAAATATTTACCTACCAATAAATTTAACTTCATATAATTAATGGTCTGGTTGTCTAACCCCCTGTTTAGTCAGGCATGTATTAGGCGTTTGCTTTCTGAATCAAATAGGAAACACATTTTCCTGAACCCAATTTTCCTTTTATTCCCTTGAAATGATGCAGGCACATTTATATACACTGACTTGACCCAGTTCAGTGCTATGTGGTAACTGTGGAATAGGCTCAAAGCCAGTCATCAGTAAACTGTCACTTCATTCCTAACATTATATCTGTTGGGTCAGGAGTTAATCTTAAATAAGACACAGAACCTCCTCAAATGAACCAGGGAGACCTTTCTGCTTTATACCAATCTTCATGCCACATTTAATGTAATGAAAAACAGATGATATTTTATTAAAGATATCATATGCAACATTTTCAGGCCACTTGGCAATAATTCTGCTTAAGAGAAAGCACGACCAATGCAACATTATCTTAACAGAATTCATTTTTCATGTTTCATGTTTAAAGAGTATAAGTTGCTAAAAATACAACAGCATGGTCTTTGATGAATTATTTCCATTTCTTTCAGTAGATTAAAGTCTGAATAGTCATTCAGTCGGGTAGAAGCACGGACATTGAAAGACTATTTATAAAGTGCATCTTAAGAAATGATAATGAAAAAAATCTTTGCTTTTTTTCCCCTGAAACAAAAGCCAAGACTTCAGCTTTGAAGCTCTGTCTAACTTCACAGAAATGGAGAACAAAACAAACTCTTTTGAAAGTATTCTTCACAACAAGAGATGATGGAGCAAAAGAGACCATTGTGTTTTGCAGGTTGCCAGGCAGTTCAGTACCCTCTCTAGAATTTCACATTCCAATTGAAAGCAAAATGCAGTTGTGGTCTTAGAACTATCTTTTGACAGCTAAATTCCAAAGGGATGATCTAAACGTGGTGTCACAATAAGTGTATCAGTGTTTATTTGATCCCGTAGTCCTTTCATTGAATTCAACACTCTCAAACAATTTAAAGGGACCTTAATTTTTAAAAAGTCACTTAGAAAAATAAACAAAACCATTATTTGATTCTCATTCATATAAACAAATTTAAAAAGTGATGCAAGTATATTTAACCCAACATTTTGCTTAAGAGAATTGTTCATTTTATTTTTAATTACTCATACATATTAGATCTAAATATTATGCAAGTGGCAAAATCTAATTTCAAATATTGCTATTTGTTTATATGATTTATATTGAACATTAAGACCTTTGACTATACAATTTTCAGATCAATTTGCCATGCTGGAGTATTTATTTTCTTTATATGTGCAAATGTACAGCAATAAATTCTTCCTACCCAAACAATTGTGTCCATCATGTGCCAACATGAATCCATCATAGCAAGTGCAACGATAGTTTCCTGGAATGTTAATGCATTCATGTACGCAGCCTCCATTGTATTCATTATCACATTCATCAATGTCTAAGAGATACGACACAAAACAGAATGATGGATGTTTTCTGTTAAAAAGAGACAATGACACAGCCAAAAATGGCAAATTGTTACAAAGCCATTTAAAGCCATATTAATCTCACTTAGAACCCCACAGTCCCACCTATTCTCATTTTTAAAAAAATAGTCACTTAATATTGAACCAGGCACTGAACACGATAAGAGGTAGCTATAAACTGGGAATGTGACACTGTTAAACACTGTCATAACAGGAACATATTTCAGGCAAGAGAAGACCATTTAGTCTGCTCATCCAATTGCTCCTTTCTATCCTGTAAGATTATATATATATAATCTAATGTAATAACCATGAATCTTTCCAATGCCAGGAAATTACCATTTCCTTTTTAAAACTGAAGGGCTAACATTTTCTTTATCTTTATTCATTAAATAAGCATCCAATCTAGTAAGAGCATAAAAGAAAAACATTAACAGTACAACATGAAGCAATTCATATTTTGGTCACAAATCATTTGGTGAAAATAGTTATCATAACATTTTATGGCAAAATGAATTGACACTATTGGATGTTGCATAAAAATTGTTACACAAAAATAGTAGAAGCCTAATTTTTATATCAAAACATTATTACAACACTGATGACATTCAGTAACTAGGCTAATGAGAACTATATCCAAAACACGTATTCTCAACAGACCTCATGCTATGAAATACTGGCACGTTCTATACCTTCAATAGTATAATGCACGACTATTGAGTATTTTTGCAAGCAAATGCCCCAGAAGTGACCAAGAGTATGTCACATTACCTGAAGATGAAGATTGATTCTATCATTGTCACTTTAACTGAGGTTTGTAATTATGTTTGTGCCTTATTTAAGTTTTACCAGCGAGCTGCAGATGCCAAATGGACGCTCCACAATAGCTCGCCAGTTTGGTGTGGCGGAAAATCAGATGGCTGCTGTTGGAGTGGGGGGTGGCAGCAGGGTGGAGATTTTTGTGGGGCCAGGGGGACCATTGCTCGTCCTGGCCTCACAAAAATCTTTTTTTTAAAAAAACTTACCTTTTCTGAGTGCAACTGTCCTCTCAATGGGCAGAAAAATTGGGACCAAAGTACCCATTTGTCCATGAACAACCGGCATAGGACCTCAATTCGCATATTTAATCACCCTCTTACCTGTTTTGGGTGGGAGTGCTGGGCACCTGAAAATTGAAATAGGTGGACAAATGAACGTCCAAGATCCCCACCAGATTTCTCGCTGCCGGTTGCCCGTTTCTCAGGCACAAAACAGTTTTTCAGTCCAGGAGTTGAAAATCCCTCCTCCCCAACTTTTCAATAAAATTATAAATGCAAACATATTTTTACATATCTAAAATTATGACTTTTCTTTCACTAAATCTTCCATTCACTTTTTGTCCCTTTGTGGTATTTAATTGTCAATAATGAACACTGCATTCTGATTTTCTCTAACAAGTTAGTTTATGTTTCAGGAGGAAGCTTTGGACCTTGTACTTGTGCGCACCAATTTTGTATGGGAGTCAAAATTGTTATATGGTGCTAGTGAATCTCCTTTGGCATTGCCCGCTGAGGAGGCAGCAGCCAGGGTCAAACTCAAGAGGGAGGTAGTGGTGGGAGCCTGAGTTATGTCAGGCTGACAATGGCGGGAAAGGTCAGGGCCCAAGTTATGCGTGCATAAAGTGGCACTGATGGTACGTGCATTTGGAGAGACCCCCAAAAGTAGTATTTTGGGGCACTGAGTTTGGACATGTATGGACCCTGGGAAATATTGTCAAGGAAATTGGACGGAAGTCTACCAGCTCTGGACAAAACGGAACTAAAGCTCAAGTTCACAGAGACAGGCTTGCCTGTGTAGAAGACAGTAGGTGCAAGGTTTTCTAGTCTACAATCAGTATATTTTGGTAATATTTATATATTATATAAATGTAATTGTTAGCTGTATATAACAGTGGATCAGAAAGCAACATGGATGCCAAATTAACAGATTATGGCCCGTCATTGCTTGATCTATCAACATGATCTTTGTGCTCGACAGATACTTTTAAGGTGTGACGGCTTAAGGTATGGTAATCACTTTTGAAGTGTGATGCCCTACAGATGCATATAGTCTGTATTGACAGATATATAAACATGCAGGGTCTATAAAGCCCCACAACATTCAGGGAAGTAAAACCAAGTATCACTTCAAGTCGCAAGGCACAATCTTAGGAGCCTGCTGTCCATCCTACCTCAGTATAAAAACAATAGGCTCAAAACCAAATGAACCCAAAGGAATTGTGCTGTGAACTATTGCCATAAACTGTCCCATGTAAGTTGCTTTATATTGATTGGTGCATTATACAATGTAATACCCAATGTATTATTCTGTTGCTGAGGTAGAGCTGAGTTTAAGCTGCCCTGTCCATTTAAAGCCATAGAGTGTAATTGTTACAAGTAAACACAGCCTGAGGTCAGAGAATAATTGTTGCTTGGTAAGGCAAGTTTGCAGACTGAAAGGTGCTTGTACATTCTCCATCGGGGAACTAGAGTAAAATATATATATTTTTTATAAACACATACTGGTATGTATTTCAAACCAGCACCACATCTCAAGATTCAAATGGCATTAATAAACAAATCCTTAGGATTTTGATCTTCAGGTTGTGTGTAACTAATATCTTAGCCAATATCAGCTTAATTCATTGGACAGGAAGGTTGCATTCTATGAGCGTTTTTTTCCTTCGATTTTCAGTACAACTTTCTCCTCTTACCTCTGTTCTCCTGAACATGCTGACCTATTCTGGGGTACGGTAACATGCTGGGACTAGAGTAGCCCACCTGTCCCCCACCCAACTGAGGGATTCTTCATGCATGAGGCAAGACAATGACTGCTAGGAGGCTATTTGACAGGAGAAGGTTGGGGGAAATCATAGTGAGCCCAATCATGCACTCACCTGAAGTTTTCATATGCACAGCTTTCAGCAGAAGTTACCAGATTCCCATCAGGGGTCAGAATCCTAAATGATATTTCCCTTCTCTAGCTCAAAGGCCCTAGGTCAGATGTAGTGTCAATACTACCATCCCAGCTGAGATCAGCTAACTCAGACTGAGAATCAAACCTTTGATCTTCTTGGTCTCGAAAGTTCAATTATACATTGTGTGGTGCACTTACCAACTGAGCGCTTTCTAACACATAACAAAAGTGCAAAATAACACCAAAAATGTACTCTCTTGTGAATCCTAAATTTACTAAATTTCTTAAAACACTAATGTTGCATCAACTTTAAACAACAGCTTTGCTGACTCTCCAGTTGAGTTGACATTAAGTATAATCACATACATTCGTGCTAGGGTCTGGCTTTGCAATATCCCAAAGCACTTAGATATAGAACAGGTGCGATTATGGCATTCTCCAAATTCTTTTGGAACATCCTAGGTGTATAATATCCCTTACCCACATTAGAAAACATTAAGATTATTTTGAGGAACTCCTTTAATGCAACATTACCTATAATCTGCCATATTTCAGCTTAAATGATTATGAAGACTTGTGCAAACATATATTATATGTTCTAAGCAACTGCTAAATCCTAATCTTTGAGGCAAAACTATGTGCAATCCACTAACTTCACAAAAATCACTTAATAAACCATCATTGATTAGAACTCCCTCGATGGTTTAGGGGGTAAACACACTACACACTGTGGTACTAAGCTAAACACCCCAGAAAGGTTCGAAGTCCAAATTCTGGTCTGTGCTAAGTAAGGTCAATGTCAGTGAAAATAGCAATAATGCTACTACTGCCCTCATTGTCTCTGGGTTTTTTTTGGGGGGGGGGGGGTGGAAATCAGAATTACTGCTCTTGATTGCTATCCAGTGACCCTTGCTGGGAAGAGACACACATACACAGAATAAGGGCAGGATCAGGTTTGTTTGTGATGCCACACGCAGTTCCCCCCAATCCCTCGTAGTCAAATAGCTTACCAACACTCACTATCTAGATTCACACATCAAGAGAGCCCACTTAAGTGAGAAGCAGAGGGGGGAGTGCCCTGGGGCTGTGCTGCAGCATGAGTCAGCCACTTTCTTTCTGTCATTTTACAGGATAAATGCATGAACTGTCCATAATCTCAGATCAGTTATGTATTAGATACAGTGAAAGCTGCCTGTGTATTTCAAAAGTTACCAGGCATATTCAGTGCTCAAAGAGTTTACTTTTTTAATTGCAGCTAATATAGTATGAAATTCCCCACAGAAAACAGTTAAGTGTGTTATTATTCTAATATTCAAAGTGAATGACAGATTCTGTGAAATGACATACTGTTTGAAACAGGATATGCACTAAGTAGGTATTGGTTTTATTGAGCATACACACAGTAAACACACCAAACTAAATAATTTTTAAGCTTGATAGACCCTTAGAAAAGTTCACATTATCATTATCCTGTAAAACAAACAAAAAATGACACTCTTTTAAAGAAGCTTGTTTTGTAGATTATACTTTGCCTGACTTGAGGCAAGAAAAAAAAATTCCCAATTTTACTTCAGTAATGAAATGCTGGTAAAAGCAGGTTATGATCACCTTCACATTTCTTTCCATCGCCCTTATAGCCCGGTTTGCACATGCACTTATACGACATCTGTGTATTCTGACAGATTGCATCGACGTGACAGTCATCAGTTCCTTCTGTGCACTCATCAATGTCTGCAAAACAAACAGGAGGTACAGAATAACAAAGAAGAAGCTGAGAGAAGCTCCAGGGAAAACAGTAATTACACGTCAGTTCCACATTTTGATCCAACACTGCAATATCTTTGGTTTGCACTCGAACGTGAAAGACGACCCTTTTGGCTGTTTGTGATTAACTTCAAAACTATAAAACAAGGTTAACAGAGTTGGAAATCCGTCAAGATAAACAATTTTAAAAAGGTGACAAAATGTCCTGAAGTAGCTGCTTCCGAACAATACACATATTTTTACCACAAAAAAGCAATGCATTTGGAAAATGTTAGACATCAAAAACAATTAATGAGGGACTTGAGTTTTTAATCTGATAACCAATTAGAGAAAATACAATCAAATTCACCAAAAGGCCACATACAATTCAAAAAGTACAGAACTAAATAAAATGCAGCCTACAATAACAAGTGAAAAACTGAATACAAAGGACACCATCACTGCAGAAGCACTGTAAAAGTACTGCAAGCTATTATTCTGGAGAGCTCACAGCATTTTGTGAAATTTGCAATTAAAATGATGTCGGGACAACAAAAAAACAAACATAAAACTCACCAATTTAATGCCCCTGTTATCAAATCTGCAATGTGTCGTAACGTATCTGTTGTTAGAATTTACCAAATGACCATCTTGTTTGATACAAATCCAACTAAAATGTTGCACTTATAGATTTAAATAAGGACATCATTAACTCCTCTGTATTACATGTATCTACATCACATCTAAAAACAAAACTTCACATATAACACAACAGTTCTCAATTGTCTAGTTCAGATTCCACTTTACTCAATTTACTCAATGTAACTCATTTACTCAATGTAACACACAAGCAATGTACTCCTGATAATTTCAAACACTGTACCTGTTTTAATAACAGAAACAAACTAGTGAATGTGATGACATTTTGTTATCAGCAGTATTGCAATACTTTGTTTCATTTCATACGACAAAGAGCCATTATTTTTCCTTTGCAGGATATTATTCCAGCCACATTTAATACAACAATTTTCTTGGTCGGCTTTAATCTGTTACAAAGCGATTGCAAAAGTATTTTTAAACAAACACGCAACTTGACAAAATATCTCGATAACTAGACTTTTAAAATTATCACATCTTTGTAAAGCAACCTATTAAGGAACACATTTACATTTTTAAATAAAGTTCGTAAATGAAATGAGAAATAAAAATAAATAATATTTTAACTGCGTGTGATATTGGAGGAAAAATTGTCTTCATCCACATAAAAGACTAAACCAAATGCAGATCTTTCAGTGTTAAGGAGGAGTGAAATGAAGCAGGAATCTCACACTAGTGACTGCAAACTTACCTAGAATTCCAGCACTTGCAGAGCTTTCACGAGTGTTTAACAAGAGGAAAAACAAACAAAAGTGCCATGCAAAACAAATAGCCCCCATGATGATATGAGCCGATCCTTAGTGTCTCTTTGCAAAGACACGTTTGAACTGAGAAATAGGGTTGTCCTGACTGGCTGATGGATTCAGCAGGATTGTTTGCTATGCCTGCCCTTTAGCCTGTGACGTCATTAGGGTAACGGATTGATCCATGGGACTGGTCTGACTAACTTCACCACTAATTAGAATGCCTAATTTAATTACCTGCCCTGCGGACCTGTCAGCACTGTACTGATACTGCCCTCCCTATAGCAGATCTAATTCCTGCGCTTGTTGCAGTTCATCTGTAACGCCTTCTCAAAGTAAGCAGGCTGCACAGTCTCTTTATGAAGTAATCTTTATAACAGTACTTGCACTTTCCATTTTAATCTGTGTCTTCTTTCTGGTCTCTCACAATCTGTAAATGTAACCCTTTGTCCATATTATTTTCATTCACTGTCATTTTTCCATTTTTTAGTCTTGCTATTTTCCGTACTTCCGTTTTCACTCATTTTTTTCCTCTGTATCATCTTTTTTTCTGTCTTCCTTATGTTTATCTTCATTTTTTACTTACTGCAACAGTCCGATAGTGTCTCTGTAATAAAATTAGCCAGCTCTGCTAAAGTTTTGGAGTCCTGCTCCACTGACCACAGCAGGTGTTTCAAATGTAAAGTCCAAACATTGTCATCTTATGCAGGTCTAGAAATTTGGAAACAGCATCCCATAAGCGTGGATCAAAGAATTTTGAAATTTGAAATTAACAACTATGGCTTCAAAGACACAATGGGCCAGAAATCGCGCAGAGCAGCGAGGCAACACTCCTGCAAATTAAATTAACGAAAATACTTACTGCGGGCTCTGTGGCATTGAATTGCTTCATTTTGTACTTTAAAAAAAATTGTGTACTATCAATTCAGCCTCTGAGCAGCATGAGTTGACATGCATGGAACAGTCTGTGAGAATAGAAGACACGCCCACAAAATCTGTCAGGAAGAGAAGTCACACCCACAGATTCAGGCTGCATTGCTCAAGCAGACAAGCAGACTTCATTCATTTAAAGTTAGCATTCTCGATGTCACTGTAAATAAAAAAAAATATTTTTTTTATAAAAAGCCAGAGAAATAATTGAATTAAATTAAAGAGAGACAATAAAAGAAAAATTTTTTTAAAATTAATTTTTACTTTTTTTTTAAAAGAATGACCAAAAACTATTAAAATGAGTAATATGAGACTCCACATTTTTTAAATTTAATTTTAGTTGTTTGGCAGTCATTAAGACAAACCGTGTTTTTAAAACTTAGTTTAGACCTGGTATTTTTAAGCGTACCTGTTTGGTGGCATAATTAGTTACTTTCCAGCTGGGCTGATGAGCAAGTTTGCGATTTTTCAATGATTTCTCTGATTGCAGCATGCAATGGCCCTTAAATTCGAAGTTGTCAAATCGCTGGCAAACCAATAGGAGCAAGTTCCGGATTTCCACCTTTTAGTGCACATGTGCAAATGCGGGAACTTGCTCCTTCAATTCGCCACTAAAAATGGAGAGCGCTGTTGAGCTCCTCCGTTAATTCGGGAACAATTTCTGGCCCAATGTCCATATTGGTCTGTAAACAATGTGGAGGATAGTAACAGACTTCAGGAGGACATAGACAGACTGGTGAAATGGACAGACACATGGCAGATGAAATTTAACGCAGAGAAATGTGAAGTGATGCATTTTGGTAGGAAGAATGGGGAGAGGCAATGTAAACTAAATGGTACAATTCTAAAAGGGGGTGCAGGAACAGCGAGACCTGGGGGTACACATACACAAATCTTTGAAGGTGGCAGGCAAGTTGAGAAGGCTGAAAAAAAGCATATGGGATCCTGGGCTTTATTAATAGAGGAATTGAGCAAGGAAGTTATGTTCAACCTTTATAAAATAAAGCAATTAAGTTATGCTAAACCTTAATAAAATACTCATTAGACCTCAGCTGGAGTATTGTATTCAAGACTGGGCACCACACTTTAGGAAGGATATCAAGGCCTTAGAAAGGGTGCAGAAGAGATTTACTAGAATGATACCAGAAATGACGGACTTCAGTTATGTGGAGACACCGGAGAAGCTGCAGTTGTTCTCCTTAGAACAGAGAAGGTTAAGGGAGATTTGATAGAGGTGCTCAAGATCATGAACAGTTTTGTTACAGTAAATAAGGAGAAACTGTTTCCAGTGGCAGAAGGGTAAGGTAACCAGAGGGCACAGATTTAAGGTGATCGGCAAAACAGCCAGAGGCGACATGAGGAAACATTTTTTACACAGCAAGTTGTAATGATCTGGAATGCACTGCCTGAAAGGATGGTGGAAGCAGATTCAATAGTAACTTTCAAAAGGGAAATAGATAAATACTTGAACAGAAAAAATTTACAGGGATATGGGGAAAGAGCAGGAGAGTGGGACTAATTGGATAGTTCTTTCAAAGAGCTGACACAGGCACGATGGGCCGAATGGCCTCCTCCTGTGTTGTACCTACTATGATACTATCCCTGGCCACCAAATTCAGATTCAGATTATGGCACAGTTTAGAGATAGAAGTTAATTAACATTCACAAACCCTGTATGTGTCAGGTAAATCCACAGAGGAAAAAAAAAATCACAAGAACACTGCTCCCTTTAAAGAGATTTGTCCCCTTCCTTACTTCGTAGAAAGAGCAGCCCTAAATGGCTGTCTTCAATTCACTCGTGCCCTGTGTAAGTTTGGTGTCATTTTTTGTGGGAAATCAAAATTGGTTCTAATCCCCTCTAAGTCACAAAGAATAGTTTTACTCTGCATCTGGCCGAAAGGAAGGAATGCATCATGCCAGTGTTACATACTTGTAACATTTCCAGATGTCACACCAGCTATACTGCTGAGAAAGAGATAATGACATTGAAGAATAATCTGCATCTGGTTTATGCCATACCTGACCAGGGATGCTGAAACTTGGTGCCAAAATTCTTCCATTCTCCAGCACTAATTCCACTCACCTGATGAGAACAAAACTTTACTGGGGGAAAATCATCTGAACTCTGAGTAACAAAAGAATCTGTCAACATTCAACATACACACATCTATTCTTCCACAATATAAATTTGTTTTATAAAATTTCTGAAGACAGATGTTATGAAGCAGAATCGAAGAAATGGATTAAACCCAAATTCAAACTCACAAAAAAGGGGCTGAAAAAAAATGTTTTTCAAAAAGGGATATATCACATTATTATAATATAAATCAACTAGACTATATTTGAAAGATATATAGCATGTTTCAAAATGTTTTCCTAGACCTTCTTGCCAATGATTTTAGTAAGTGTTCCACTGAGAGACAAAGCTGCTCAGGGTATGGCCTTGTTCCATCACAGAATTCCTCACACCACCACAGAGAAGATTAAAAACATTTCTTTATTTAGAAAATTATGGATTCCTGAGAATGACAGCCATACAGTAACCTAAATTAAAAAGGTTATTAATAGTGACAGCCCTGCATTCAACTCATTCACAAATAAAATATTTTCATCTACAAAAATGTGTTTGCCCTTAAGAAACATATGGTTTCTCTTTGAACAGAAATGAGTGCAAAAACTTGACGTATATCTTCCAAAAGTTCTTTAAAAATGACGTGAATGTATTATTATTCCTTACTCCTAAGAATACTATAACTATCTGTGTGATTCAACTGTTGTAGTGAAAGCATCAAATCTTAAGGTGGCACTTAAATTCATTTGGGAACACTGTGCACAGCTGGTGATTGTTAAATGTCTGGTATTCACTCCAGTAGATTGTTTTTAATTATCACTCAAGTGAATTATCACTTGTCTGGGCAATGAAAATAATGTTCACTCCCACAAACCAAATCGATTATACACTGAACTGGGAACCATGCATCACTGGGTTTACTTTATGAAGGTGAAGAACTTTAAACTCACAAGTTAAATAAATCCAGTGATGTACTACTATCAGTACAACATTCTCACCATCACCTATCAGTTACAACATGAAAATCCCAGGTTCGATCCCAAGTCTGTGCTGAGTTAAATGATCTCAGCTGGAACAGCAGTAGAGGCACCACAACTGGCCTCAGGGCCCTTAAATTGGAGGGGAAAATCCTATTCACTATCTAGTCACCACTGCTGGAAAGTGCGTGGACATCCCGGCGAGGGCAAGATTATGCTTGGCTGATTCCACCACCCCCTCCCCCCACTGTTGAATAGCCTGCCGACACTCATTGTTTAGGCTCATTGATGAAGAGTGGTCACTTGGGCGAGGTAGCAGGGGGCGTACCCTGGCATTGGAGGGAAAACTGAAGGGAATCTTAAAAAAAAATCGGTTTAAGTACAAAAAGAGATAGCAAGAAACCTTTCTGAAACATTTATAACAAAGTGATGTCAGAAAGGTACGAGAAGATTTGGATTGTTTTGGTTGTCAAACAAAAATATTTAACAATGATAATGTAGTGGACAGTAGGGATTGCAAATTACATTTTGCATAGGTACAAGTTATCACTATCATATATACCAATGAATTCCCATAACAATGCTCGCAGTAAGTTAAAGGCTACATTGTTTTAAAAAGGACAGTAATATTACACCATTCCCGGAAAAGGCGCAATGTGGGGGGAGGTGAGGAATGTGGGGCAGAACCTGGGTCCGCCAGGTTTCCACCATTTGCACTTCATCCAAAATTCCAATCATATGGGGGATGGGGATAGAGTGCATGGCTGCCCCTCCCTATTGTCCACAGCCAGCTTTAGGGGCATTCCTGCACTACTCTGGGATTTCTGCCCAACATGCATGCCTTAGGCCCAGCAGAAGCCCACCTCTTCTGTTGTGGGACTACTAAAGGCCCCAGAAACATAAAGAGATAAAGATCATAACTTTTGCACGCTCCCACCTTCAGTTCACTGTTGGAGAGTAACATTTGTCACACTTTCAACTTTGGCCCATTAAGCGCCTCAGGTTCCCTCACGTTAGAGCAACAGCGTGGTACAAAGTCTAACTGGTGTTAAATAAACACTCGGTCAGTTAATTAACTAATTTGGCAGAGAGATGGGCACCAGGATGAAACATTAGAGAGGAAAAACCTGGTGCACAGAGGACTGGGAGGGTCAAACAGCAATAGAGTAAAGAACAGTTCAGAAATAGGAAGGATCAGACCGGGGAAAACACGAGGCAATCTAAGATGAGATTGGAGTGCATGTGCGTAAATGCACGTAGCGTGGTAAATAAGGTTGGTGAGCTGCAGGCTCAAGTCACCACATGGGACTATGATATAGTGGCAATAACAGAGACCTGGCTCAAAGAAGGGGAGGTTTTGGTACTTAATATTCCTGGCTACAAGATATTCAGGAAAGAAAGGGGGGTGGCAGTATTGATCAAAGAAACTATTATAGCTCTGGAAGAGGATGATGTAATTGAGGGGTTAAAGACAGCATCTATTTGTTTAGAATTAAGGAATAATATGGGAGCTATGACACTACTGGGTGTATACTGTAGGCCACCAAATAGTGGGAAGTAGATAGCGAAGAACATTTGCAGGCAAATTAAAGAAAGATGCAAGAACTATAGAGTAGTGATAATGGGAGATGTCAATTTAGCCCAATATAGACTGGGACAGTAATAGTGTAAAGGGCAAGGAGGGGGAGGAATTCCTGAAATGTGTACATGGGAACTTTCCTGAACAGCGTGTTTCCAGCCCAAGGAAGGAAACGGTGCTGGGTCGAGTCCTGGGGAATGAAGTGGGGGAGGTGGAGCAAGTTTCAGTGGGGGAGCATTTGGGGAACAGTGATCATAATATAATTAGGTTTAGAATAGTAATAGAAAAGGACAAGGAACAATCAAATGTGAAAATACTCAACAGGAATAGGGCTAATTTCAGTGGGTTAAGAAGGGATCTTGCCCAGGAGAATTGGAATCAAAAATCGGTAGGCAAAACAGAAATTGAACAATGGGAGGCCTTCAAGGAGGAGATGGTTCAGGTACAGAGTGGTCACATTCCCATGAGGGGGAAAGGAAAGGAATATAAAGCTAGAACTCGCTGGATGACTAAAGATATCGAGATTAAAACGAAACAGAAAAAGGCGGCTTATGACGAATGTAAGGTTCATAATACAGTAGAGAACCAGGCTGAATACAGAAAGTACATAGGAGATCTAAAAAAAGGGAATAAAAGGGGCAAAGAGAGAGTATGAGACTAGATTAGCAGCCAACATAAAGGGGAACCAAAAAGTCATTTATAAACATATAAATAATAAACGGGTACAAAGGACTGATTAGGACAATAAAGGAGATCTTCTTGTGGAGGCAGAGGGCATAATTGAGGTGCTAAATGAATACTTCGCATCCGTCTTCATTAGAGAAGAGGATGCTGCCGTTGTAGCAGTAAAGGAGGAGGTAGTAGTAATATTGGATAGGATAAAAACAGATAAAGAGGAGGTACTTAAAAGATTGGCAGTACTCAAAGTAGAAAAGTCACCCGGTCCTGATGGATGAATCGTAGGTTACCGAGGAAAATAAGGATGGAAATTGTGGAGGCTCTGGTCACAAATTCAATCGTCCTTAGATATGGAGAAGGGTGCTAGAGGACTGGATGATTGCAAATGTTACACCCCTGTTCAAAAAAGGGGCGAGGGATAAACCCAACAATTAGAGGCAAGTCAGCCTAGCTTCGGTGGTAGGGAAACTTTTAGACACAATAATCTGAGACAAAATTGATTGGCACTTGGAAAAGTATGGGCTAATGAATGAAAGTTGGCACGGATTTGTTAAAGGAAAACTGTGTTTGACTAACTTGTTTTAGTTCTTTGATGAAGTATCGGAGAGAGTTGATGAGGATATTGCAGCTGATGTGTATATGGACTTTCAAAAGGCATATGATAAAATACCACATTATAGACTTGTTAGCAAAGTTAAAAACCATGGGATTAAAGGGACAGTGGCAGCGAGGATACAAAATTGGCTAAGGGACAGAAAACAGAGAGCAGAGGTGAACAGTTGTTTTTCAGACTGGAGGGACGTATACAGTGGTGTTCCCCAGGGGTCAGTATTAGGACCACTAATCTTTTTGATATATATTAATGACATGGACTTGGGTAAAGAGGGTATAATTTCAAAGTCTGCAGATGACACAAAACTCAGAAATGTAGTAAACAACGTGGAGGATAGTAACAGACTTCAAGAGGACATAGACAGACGAGTGAAATGGGCAGGCACGTGGCAGAAGAAAGTTAACGCTGAGAAATGTAACGTGATACATTTTGGTAGAATGAGGAGAGGCAATATAAACTAAATGGTACAATTCTAAAGGGGGTGCAGGAGCAGAGAGACCTGCGGGTGCACATAGACAAATCTTTGAAGGTGGCAGGACAAGAGAAGGCTGTTAAAAAAGCATATGGGATTCTGGGTTTTATTAATAGAGGCATAGAGTATAAAAGCAAGGAAGTTATGCTAAACCTTTATAAAACACTGGTTAGGCCTCAGCTGGAGTATTTTTTCAATTCTGGGCACCACACTTTAGGAAGGCTGTCAATGCCTTAGAGGGGGTGCAGAAGAGATTTACTAGAATGGTACCAGGGATAAGGGACTTCAGTTATGTGGAGAGACTGGAGAAGCTGGGGTTGTTCTTCTTAAAACAGAGAAGGATAAGGGGAGATTTGATAGGTTTAAAATCATGTACGGTTTTGACAGAGTAAATAAGGAGAAATTGTTTCCAGTGGTAGGAGGGTCAGTAACCAGAGGACACAGATTTAAGGTGATCGGCAAAAGAGCCAGAGGCAACATGAAGAAACATTTTTTTACGCAGCGAGTTGTAATGATCTGGAATGCACTGCCTGTAAAGGTGGTGGAAGCATATTCAATAGTAACTTTCAAAAGAGAATTGGATAAATACTTGAAGGGAAAAAATTTAGAGTGCTATGGGGAAAGGGCAGGAGAATGGGACTAATTGGATAGCTCTTTCAAAGAGCTGGATGGCCTCTCCCTGTGCTGTACCTTACTATGAATTCAACGGGTAATTGCTATTCAAGCTGTAAATGAGCACCCTGGCTTTGTAGGAGTTCGGTTGAAGGCCTGCAGACATTGTGGTTCTGGTATTCTGTGTTCCTGGAGAGCATTTCATGTGCCTTGCCAATGATTGCATTTGTTTATTTTTTTAAGGATGAGACAGAAATTTGCATCAGCATGTGACATCTGAAGTGACGGACATCTGAAATGTAATTGACAGGAAGTGCACGCATACATGAAGTTGCTATAATATTATAAGCAAATCTTCTGTGGTGTTGCTCACTGTAAGAGAGAGAACACATCATTTTATAAAACAGGAGGATGGAAAACAAAATGTATTATTCTACTGGTAAACTGTGAGGGGGGGTGTCATTTTAAAGCTACAAAGCTTAATAGATGTTACGCTGGTTGAGTTCCTACACAAGTCAATTAAGAGACTAACAACATTGCAGCTCTCTTATTTTGCAATGTCCAGAAGTGTCTAAACTTACACAAAGAATTTTCCACTTGGATGAGGTATTGAAGGACAATTAATGCCATTATATTAGCATGAATCTTCACCTACAGGAGAGGAGGGAAGAAAACTGGACTCTGTGGGGATGAAAAAACAGCACAGCTAGTGGAATGCCATTGCACTGCACGATATAATGGTAGTTCACAGGTTCGCACCCATGACTTTGCAATCTCAATCATGCCACCTGGAAGGGTACCAAACAGAAGCCAATTGCACCCCACAGTAAAAGGAGGAAAAAAAAAGAGAAAGTCACCCAGGTGACTCTCCTAGTGCCGAATCATACAGCAGCATTTGTACAGTCCTACATGCTGGTCTTCTCTCAGCCAGAGAAAGTAACACAGCAGGAAGTTTTCAATGGGTGGGGGAAATAAGAAAATAATATACAAATATTAGTCACTAAAACCAGGAGGTTCTGTGCTGCATTTCTGTTGTGTAAACTGCACTCAGCAGCTGTTCCTCAAAGGATGATCATCTTGAACAGTGCTGACATGGGATCATTTTGCATCACACCAGACTGGAGTCCTACAAAAGTGGCAACGTAAATGGAGTGCAAGGCATTTTCTTGAATCTGCACTCTTTACCACTCTCCTGCAACTTAATGACTTTTGATTAGGTTAAATAAACAAGTTGATAATGGGTGAAAGGGAGGATTAGTTCAAACACTATTTTTGTATCTGTTTTGTTTCCAACTATTTCAAACTTAGTTCCAATTCTATTTATATGTTACTTGTCCTCCTTTTAAATTCCCTCATATACTAATCACTAATACAATGGTCAAGTCTAGCAAAAGGTATGGGCCACATGCACCGCCAAATCAAGACAATGTAGTCCACCAGGCCCCAGCAACTCAGTATTATTTGCACTTATATTTTTTATTTGCCAGTTTGTCCTATTTGAATCTTGTAGTCGAAGGGAATGGTAGTGCAGTGGCTACATTATTGGACTAATAATCCAGAAGCCTGGTCACGAGTTGAAACTCCTCCATGGCAGTTTGAGAATGTGAATTCAAATTTTAAAAGTTTTTTTGAAAAAGTATCTGGAAATTAAAAAAAACTGGTATCAGTAAAAGTGACCATGAAACTGTTAGACTGTCATAAAATCCCAACTGGTTCACTCATGCCCTTTAGGGAAGGAAACCTACCGTCCTTACCTGGTCTGGTCTATATGTGACTCCAGTTCCACATCAATAAGTACATAAGAAATAGGAGCAGGAGTAGGCCAATCGGCCCTTCGAGCCTGCTCCGCCATTTAATAAGATCATGGCTGATCTGATCCTAACCTCAAATCTAAATTCATGTCCAATTTCCTGCCCGCTCCCCGTAACCCCTAATTCCCTTTACTTCCAGGAAACTGTCTATTTCTGTTTTAAATTTATTTAATGATGTAGCTTCTACAGCTTCCTGGGGCAGCAAATTCCACAGACCTACTACTCTCTGAGTGAAAAAGTTTCCCCTCATCTCAGTTTTGAAGGAGCAGCCCCTTATTCTAAGATTATGCCCCCCCATGTCAATGTGGTTGACTCTTAAGCGGCCCCCACCCCCACCCCCTTCTCAGGGCAAGTAGGGATTGGCACTAAATGCTGGCCTTGCCAGCATTGCCCACATCCTGAAAATCAATAAAAAGGTTGGAGGTTTGGAAAGAGCTGTTACTTCATTGGTGGATATATCCTAAATTAGAACATCAAGATCTATTAGTATCAGCAACTTGAGATATCTGCAAATTATTGCAAGCATTATTTAGCTCATGAGGACAAAAAGATTGAACACACCTGGCCTACCATCTCCATCACACTTGTGTCACACACGCAAAATCTGTGTCACACTGGCACTTGATTGGACCAAATTTAATTTTAAAACAGCAAAAAAACACAACTGAAAAAAGTAGTATCTTGAAAAAAATGAGAAATATAGCGATTAGCCTCTAATTTCCCTCAGGATGTGCATATTCAAAAACCATTAGACGAAGCACGAAACCTCTTCCTTGTCCTCTCCTAATGGCACTCTTAAGCCAGAAGAGTGCAAACATCAGCCAGGTGAAGCAGACCATTTGATTTCTCCTCTCTCTCTCTCTCTCTCTCTCTCTCTCGGGTACGGTAGCATAGTGGTTATGTTACTGGACTAGTAATCCAGAGGCCTGGACTAAAATCCAGAGTCATGAGTTCAAATCCCGCCACGGCAGCTGGCGAATTTAAATTCAATTAATTAAATAAAAATCTGGAATTAAAATACTAGTATCAGTAATGATGGCCATGAAACTACCGGATTGTCGTAAAAACCCATCTGGTTCACTAATGTCCTTTAGGGAAGGAAACCTGCCGTCCTTACCTGGTCTGGCCTATATGTGATTCCAGACCCACAGCAATGTGGTTGATTCTTAATTGCCCTCTGAAATGGCCTAGCAAGCCACTCAGTTGTAAAATCTCGCTACGAAAAGTCACAATAAGAATAAAACCGGACGGACCACTAGGCACCGGACACGACAACGGCAAAACACCAAGCCCAGTCGACCCTGCAAGGTCCTCCTTACTAACATCTGGGGACTTGTGCCAAAATTGGGAGAGCTGTCCCACAGTCTCGTCAAGCAACAGCCTGACCTAGCCATACTTACAGAATCATACCTTTCAGCAAACGTCCCAGACTCTTCCATCACCATCCCTGGGTATGTCCTGTCCCACCGGTAGGACAGACCCACCAGAGGTGGCGGTACAGTGATATACAGTCAGGAGGGAGTGGCCCTGGGAGTCCTCAACATTGACTCTGGACCCCATGAAATCTCATGGCATCAGGTCAAACATGGGCAAGGAAACCTCCTGCTGATTACCACCTACCGTCCTCCCTCAGCTGATGAATCAGTCCTCCTCCATGTTGAACACCACTTGGAGGAAGCACTGAGGGCAGCAAGGGCACAAAATGTACTCTGGGTGGGGGACTTCAATGTCCATCACCAAGAGTGGCTCGGCAGCACCACTACTGACCGAGCTGGCCGAGTCCTGAAGGACATAGCTGCTAGACTGGGCCTGCGGCAGGTGGTGAGCGAACCAACACGAGGGAAAAACTTACTTGACCTCGTCCTCACCAATCTACCTGTCGCAAATGCATCTGTCCATGACAGTATTGGTAGGAGTGACCACCGCACAGTCCTCGTGGAGATGAAGTCCCGTCTTCGCACTGAGGACACCATCCAACGTGTTGTGTGGCACCACAACCGTGCTAAATGGGATAGATTCAGAACGGATCTAGCAGCTCAAAACTGGGCATCCATGAGGCGCTGTGGGCCATCAGCAGCAGCAGAATTGTATTCCAGCACAATCTCTAACCTCATGGCCCGGCATATTCCTCACTCTACCATTACCAACAAGCCAGGGGATCAACCCTGGTTCAATGAGGAGTGTAGAAGAGCATGCCTGGAGCAGCACCAGGCGTACCTAAAAATGAGGTGCCAACTCAGGACTACATGCATGCTAAACAGCGGAAGCGTTTGCAACCATCTTCAGCCAGAAGTGCCGAGTGGATGATCCATCTCAGCCTCCTCCCGATATCCCCACCATCACAGAAGCCAGTCTTCAGCCAATTCGATTCACTCCACGTGATATCAAGAAACGGCTGAGTGCACTGGATACAGCAAAGGCTATGGGCCCCGACAACATCCCAGCTGTAGTGCTGAAGTCTTGTGCTCCAGAACTAGCTGCGCCTCTAGCCAAGCTGTTCCAGTACAGCTACAACACTGGCATCTACCCGACAATGTGGAAAATTGCCCAGGTATGTCCTGTCCACAAAAAGCAGGACAAATCCAATCCGGCCAATTACCGCCCCATCAGTCTACTCTCAATCATCAGCAAAGTGATGGAAGGTGTCGTCGACAGTGCTATCAAGCGACACTTACTCACCAATAACCTGCTCACCGATGCTCAGTTTGGGTTCCGCCAGGACCACTCGGCTCCAGACCTCATTACAGCCTTGGTCCAAACATGGACAAAAGAGCTGAATTCCAGAGGTGAGGTGAGAGTGACTGCCCTTGACATCAAGGCAGCATTTGACCGAGTGTGGCACCAAGGAGCCCTAGTAAAATTGAAGTCAATGGGAATCAGGGGAAAAACTCTCCAGTGGCTGGAGTCATACCTAGCACAAAGGAAGATGGTAGTGGTTGTTGAAGGCCAATCATCTCAGCCCCAGGACATTGCTGCAGGAGTTCCTCAGGGCAGTGTCCTAGGCCCAACTATCTTCAGCTGCTTCATCAATGACCTTCCCTCCATCATAAGGTCAGAAATGGGGATGTTCGCTGATGACTGCACAGTGTTCAGTTCCATTCGCAACCCCACAAATAATGAAGCAGTCCGAGCCCGCATGCAGCAAGACCTGGACAACATCCAGGCTTGGGCTCATAAGTGGCAAGTAACATTCGCGCCAGATAAGTGCCAGGCAATGACCATCTCCAACAAGAGAGAGTCTAACCACCTCCCCTTGACATTCAACGGCATTACCATCGCCGAATCCCCCACCATCAACATCCTGACCAGAAACTTAACTGGACCAGCCATATAAATACTGTGGCTACAAGAGCAGGTCAGAGGCTGGGTATTCTGTGGAGAGTGACTCACCTCCTGACTCCCCAAAGCCTTTCCACCATCTGCAAGGCACAAGTCAGGAGTGTGATGGAATACTCCCCACTTGCCTGGATGAGTGCAGCTCCAACAACACTCAAGAAGCTCGACACCATCCAAGATAAAGCAGCCCGCTTGATTGGCACCCCATCCACCACCCTGAACATTCACTCCCTTCACCACCGGCGCACCGTGGCTGCAGTGTGCACTATCCACAGGATGCACTGCAGCAACTCGCCAAGGCTTCTCCGACAGCACCTCCCAAACCCGCGACCTCTACCACCTAGAAGGACAAGAGCAGCAGGCACATGGGAACAACACCACCTGCACGTTCCCCTCCAAGTCACACACCATCCAGACTTGGAAATATATCGCCGTTCTTTCATCGTCGCTGGGTCAAAATCCTGGAACTCCCTTCCTAACAGCACTGTGGGAGAACCGTCACCACACGGACTGCAGCGGTTCAAGAAGGCGGCTCACCACCACCTTCTCAAGGGCAATTAGGGATGGGCAATAAATGCTGGCCTCGCCAGCGACGCCCACATCCCGTGAACGAATAAAAAAAAATATATGAATATCTATCTATCATATTATATAATATACATATACACATACAGAAATGCCCAGCTTCCACTCACTTTTACAGAGGCTTCAACTGAAAGAACAATATTTGTGATTGCTCAAGATAATACTCTTCGGAGCCAAGACGAATATAATCTTGGGTTCCCATCAATCCTGTTCTGTGCACGGTACCCAGGCACTTAAATCCTGCATCCAACATTCTGCTGCTCTCTGAGCTTGGATGTCAAATACCCAGGCTTTTCCCACAGCTGCTACTTTCCTGACATTGCCAATGTATGTGAATCAGTTCCATGGATGGGGGGAGAGGCTTTGCTTCAGTCAGGCTGCAATGTTGGACCAACCCCAGCTGCTGAACTATTTCACAAGGGACCACATCTCTGGAGGTCTCAACCAACTCAGAGAAATGGCAAGAAGCAAAATGGTGAAATAAGTAACTATCTCCAGAGGCTCCATGGGCGTGATTTTAGCTCTGAGTCAGGAACCATTGCGTCCGTAGATATTCACGTGGGGAACGTGGAAGCCAAATGAGCATGCACCTTAATTGAAAGTAAGTATTTGTGCTTCCGGGTTTCTCACGCACCAGGCAGCAGATTGACAGGCTGGCTGCTTGTCGGGAAAGGAGCAGTGAATCGGAGAGGGGAGGGAGGGAGAGATGATGCGCTATGGAAGAAAACAGAGATAGGGGGGACATGAACGACATCAGGCGGGTCTTGGAGAAGATCGGAGAGTTCACCATTGGGGGAGGTCCACCATCCGGGGGGGTGTGGGGGAGGGGTGTGGAGGGAGTCGACCCGATTGTGCCAGGTGGGTTGATGGGCCTGGATGAAGCACTCCTGCTCCTTCTGGCCCACAAGCAGTTCAATAAAGGCACTCAACCTCATGGATCCGGCCCTTCCTGCCTGCTTTCACCTGATGTGAACCAGAAGCGATGGGAAACCCGAACAGGTAAGGTTAAATTTGTTTGGCATTTCTAATACACAAAAAAGTAAGTGCCTCAATTATTGCACTGAGGTACATTGCCCTTTTAAATATCAGCCCGCTGCTTTAAGTGAGGACGGGACTTCCGGGTTTCTGTTACACGAGTGCATCCAAATGTTAAACCCGGCAGTGGGCGTGTTGGAACCGGGAAGCGGTCCCACTCCAAAAGTCAACTATTTTTTATTGCCCGCCCGCCCCCAACCCACCCGTTCTTGGGGGTTAAAATTACCCCCATACGTCCAGATCTGAGCTCTGGGGAAAAGTGGCAATCCTAGTTACCTTTTTAAAACTAAATTATAAACAATTCCTCTGTTCAGTCTCTAAACATTACACACTTTTATGGGTGGAATTGCATGCTTTAATGTTGATTCCTTTCAACCAATTAGATGACAGAATTTCTAAGCACGAAACACTGCCCACCAACAAATCCATATAAAGCCATATGCAATGAATTAAGAGGTAAGTAGCTTTATGTTTAAAATTATAAGTAAACCAATTTTGTTAACTCAATATGGCCATTTTTAAAACAGCATCCTCGAGAGAAATATAGCTGAAATATTTAAACTTGTCAATTCTCCCTGGTTTGGGTTTAACATAAGAAATCGGAGCAGGAATAGGCCATATGGCCCCTCGAGCCTGCTCCGCCATTCAAAAAGATCATGGCTAAACTTTGGCCTCAACTCTACTTTCCCGCCCTATTCCCGTATCCCTACTTAAATATTTTAATAACTTCAATCTAGCAGAAATTCTGGGCCGCAATGTCTAATTCCAAAAAAAAACACACTTCCATATATCTAAATGGATTTTCAATCTGTCACTCTTTTTGATTATAAACCTCATTCCCCAATATTCCCAACTCTGAAGTGCTATATATTTTTTTGAAACTTGCGTTTGATCTTTTCATCATCCCGCAGTTTGAACAGTTAGAAGCTTAGAGCTATTTGTTAACAACGTTTTCAATTTCTATCGGCCCACCTTCGTCAAAACAGCTCACCCACCACTCCTCCACCCGCGCTGTAAGAAGAGCACCTAATAGACAAGCAAACTGCTCCTTCCTCCACTGCTGCCCTGCGAACTGCGCCCCACCCCAGGGCAAGTGCACAACAACCGCACACTTCCCGCAAACAGAACTCGTGCGCTAATAGCGAAGTTGCCGTTTGAGAGGATTAGAATATTTCCAGACACCCCTTTCAAAAATAAATGTGCGTGTGAAATAATTTCTTGTTGATTTCCAGGATCCAAGTAAGAGCTCGTTTTGAAATAGGATTAAATTTTCTTACAATAATAGATTTGGTTGAATGGGAATAAGTGCTTACTGATACTAGTTTTTTTTTTAATGTTCTTCTCAGCTGAAGGTTCTTCCTAGGGTTTGGCTTCTTAGGTACGGTCAGCCTCTGTTATATCACCCATGTAGCTGTTACTCAAACGTGTACCTTGACAGCAAGGGTTGGCAGCTATTCAACAGCAAGGGGCATCACAGTGGAGCTAGATCCTGTTATCACCTGACATCCACACGTACACTTCTAAGCAATCACTGAAACGTGACCAGGACCTGTTACCCGCCCTAATTTCCCCCTCTCTAACTAAGCTAGTGATCGCACCCCTACCTCTGCCCCCGCTGAGATTAGCTTACTCAGCAAAGACTGGGAATTGAAACTGGGACTTTCCTGGTGTGTATAGTTTAGCTACTTACTGGCTAAAATCACGAGCTATTGGGGGAATGCTCAGTCTTTGCGGTGCCAAAAGGCAGCAAGATTTTTTTTTACAGGAAAGAGGGAATGACTCATTTTAAACTGGAACTGAAAGGCTTTCTGATTGTGTACTTCTCCTGTAGCTGGCAAAAATGCCCAAAATATTGCTTCACTAAAAGGCATGTATACAAGAGCATTGTAAGGTATCACCTTCCCATTGTCTGAAAAGAAATCCACAAATATTACACACTTGAAAAACAGCTTGCCCAATATGAAAATATGGAAGTGAATTCATATATCTACATTATGCAGTATTTTAATTAGTAAATTAAATTTTACCCTAATAATTCATGTCCAAGTTTGCTAGAACAGGATAAATGTCTGTCTATGAATTTCAGTTGGTGTGCCCTATTGTTTGAGGCTGACATATCCCCATTCCGTATTCAAACAGCAGATTGATTAACTGCACTTGCCCCTTCTGAACTATCCAGGAAAGCACAAGAAACAAGTATGCAAACTCTTGCAGTATGAACCATACACAGGATCGTGAGTTGGGGAATGGGAGAGCTATACATTAAACATAAAAACAGACAGAGCTACATATAAAGAATCACTTCCAGGGGAAATGGATTGGCAGTAGGAAAGAAAGACTCAAGGATCCTTTCCCCAAAAGAAATAGACTGTAATTAAGTGCCCAGCATATATCAAATTCAGATAAGCACACTGTCCTATACTTGAACTCTACTCCGTCATTTCATAGCTTTTAGCTGAATTGCATTGTGCACTTGTTTCTCTCTATGGGTGATTATTTCTTTATTTTATCTAATTTATTATCTTACTCAGACTCACGATATGTATAAATGATCAGTTCCATGTCAGTGCCAATGGAATGCAAGTTACCCCCCAATAAAAGTGAGGCAATTCCACAGCAATTGGAACCAAGCATGATACTGAAGAACTGCTTCAAGAATCAGTTCTGGACTATAACTGAGGCATAAAGATTTCCTGATGGTGTTTCTTCTTTGCAACAAAAACTACCACATTAGGCCCTGTTCATGTCAAGACACCCAACTTCAATACCTTTTCAAATGGCATATTCTTTGTAGTGATTTATAATTTTTAATAGTTTTTTTAAAAAAATTTTGGCCAGCACAAGAACTCTTTTATTAGCTAGAAAAATAGGGAGCAGGGTCAGCTCACACCAGTGTCCCTTTCTGCCATTGAAAACAATGAGAGCGTGAACAAATGTGTAAATGTCATCTAGCCTAGGGGCAAGCTATACAGTTACTACTCTCACACAGAAACACCTTATAAATGCTATTAAATATATATGCATCTGTTGTAAACCAGGAGATTCTGCTTTATGCAATAATGTTGCCACGTAGCATTATAAATATTTCTAGGAACAGCTAATCTCTATTTTAGATGCAAAGTCAGTTAATCCTTTTCATACTCAGTCTAGGTGCAATGACCCCACCATTAGGCCATGAATGTATTAGCATATGAACAGCTCCTAACCACTAAACTAATCCTCTAATCCCTTCACACCTGTTTGGCAACATTTTTTTTACTTTTAGCCATTTCTTTATTTCATCCACTTGCTTTTCTTATTCCTTTCTACTTCATTTGAGTTCTGTTTCAATTTATCTTTGTATTGTTGCAATACATCAGTTTAATTTCAGAGCTATGATAATAAAAGTACGCCTGACAATTCTACACATCTTATTGAAACATACAAGATCCTGAGGGGACTAGAAGAGGTAGATGCTGAGAGGATGTTTCCCCTTGTAGGAGAGACGAGAACTAGGGGACGCAGTTTAAAAATAAGGGGTCTCCCATTTAAGACGGAGATGAGGAGAAATTTTTTCTCTGAGGGGCGTGAGTCTGCGGAACTCCCTTCCCCAGAGAGCGGTGGAGGCAGGGTCATTGAATATTTTTAAGGCTGAGTTAGATAGATTCCTGATTAACAAGGGAGTCAAAGGTTATAGTAAGTAGATGGGAAAGTAGGGTTGAGTACCAAGTCCAGCTCACCAATCAACCATCCTTGTTGGCCTACACTGATTCCTACTTTCCCCTCTACCTAATCATGATCTTATCAAATGGCAAAGCAGGCTTGAGGGCCGAATGGCCTACTCCTGCTCTTAATTCGTATGTTCATACCTACGCCCTTCTGAAGATATTTTGGGAGGTAAAGATATTCAATACCTTTTTTATAGTATTAAACTAGATTAAATTGGTGAAAAATGGCTCCTATTTGCCACTATAACCATGCTTATTTACAGAATCAGGATAAACTATCCTGAGTTTTCTACGTGCGGAATTTCTGTTATTAAAAAGCAATATTGTCCTCTTTCTCAAAAAAATCAACAATCTTTTTTGTACATTTTAATAACTCCAATTGAAATTGGGGGCGTGAGTGCAATTTAATGCAAACAATTTTGTTAACAGGATTTTATTGGATTACCAAATAGCAGCCAGCCGCAATGAACCTGTAATAATTCTCACTTAACAAGTCTGAAGCAGCTCAATTGTCACCTACCAAATATAAAAGACGAAAAGTTTTATAATCCAGCTTTTGTGTGATACATGTGCATTATCGGTTCAATTAAAATTGAGAAAAATCTCCACTTACTCACAATGTTCAACAAGTAGCAAGATACTTCCGCTTCCAAAATATCATCCTCTTTTGCCCCTACCTCAGCCCATCTCTGCTGAAACCCTCATCCATGCCTTTGTCACCTCCAGACTCAACTATTCCAATGCTCACCTGGCAGGCCAGCCACCCTCTGTAAATTTCCACTCATCCAAAGCTCTGCCACCCATATCCTATCCACATCAAGGCAAGCTCACCAATCACCCATCTTTGTTGTCCAATACTGGTTCCTGGTCTCCCAATACCTTAAATCTAAAGTTATCATCCTCGTGTTTGATTCCCTTCATGGCCTTACTTCTCCCTATCTCTGTAACCTCTCCCAGCCCTACAACTCCTTCCCGGACTCTCCATTCGTCCAACTGTGGCATCCTGTGCAACAACCCCCACCCCAAACGCCCCACCACTGGCCTTCAACTGCATAGGCTCCACGCTCAAATTCCCCTTCCGAAACTCCTCCACCTCCTTCTCCTCCTTTAAAACCCTCCTTAAAACCAACCTCTTTGACCATGTTTTTGGTCACTCTGCCTAATATCTCGTTCATTGGCTCAGTGTCCATATTTATTCTGATTATACATCCATTATTTTCTGTTTACGCCTACGTGAAGCACGTTGGGACATTTTTCCTACATTAAAGATATATGAATGTAAGTTGTTATTGTTGTAACAAGCATTGCATTAGAAACACAAAAGAAGTGACCGGAGGTTTAAATAATGTTCCGATAAACTGATCTCAAAATAAGTAGACTATTTAAAAAGGGAATCTGCATCTTCACACAATATTTTTTATTCTTTACAGATTCATACAATACTGAATACATCAGTATTATTTTTTACAACATTCAGAGAATAAAGTCATAAAAGTTAAATCAACAAGGTGTACAGCGTAACAAGTTTAAAAAAGTTGACACTTTAGCCTAAACTTTGATGGCCTGGATGAGTCAGTGTATCATGTGTATATGGAGTGTGAAAGGTTGCAGCCCCTGTTCCATTATTTGAAGGGGTTGCTCCTCAACTTCTGGCTGCACTTCACTCCTATGCTTCTGATCTTTGGTCACCCAGTGCGGAGGGAGGCGGGAAGGTCGAGGTCCTCCTCGTGGGTCTGCGCCTGGGCCTGGCCAAGGTGGCCATCCACAGGTCCTTGTTGGACGCGCCCACGCGGGTGGTCAATCTGGCTGCCTGCCTCTCCTCCGCACTCAGGTGTCTCTAGAGAAGGAGGTCGCGATGTCCGCTGGTACCTTGAAGCCTTCTGTGACCTCTAAAAAGGGGCACTTTTGTTAAGTTTATTTGGGTTGATGACATTGGGGCAACCCAGTGTCTCCTTATGGGATCACTAAACTTTGTGAGCCTGCCACTGCCATAGCTTCAGAAAACTTACCCCTTGGTGAAACCAATCTTTAAAATCAATAGGTGTAGGTATATGCTTTTTGGAATCATGGAGGTTTACAGCTCAAACCACACATCATGTCTGTATTGGCTCTTTGCTGGAGCAATGCAAAACTAATCCCACTGCTCTGCTCTCTTCCCATATCCTTGTATCTTTCTGTGCATCAAATATTATCCAAGCTTTCCTTAAAAATACAAAGTTCTCTGCTTCAACCACTCCACGTGGCAAAGCATCAGATGTTCCAACAACCCTCTGTGTAGAGAAATTTCTTCGAACCACTTTCCTCATCCTTTTAGTCATAATTTTAAATTTGTGACCCCTCATCACTGACTCCCCAGCTAGAGGGAATAGTCCTTATTTGCTAGGAACATAGGAACCATGGACGTTTACAGCTCAAAAACCCACATTGTATCTGTGTTGGCTCTTTACTCTATCAGAATTCTTCATAGTTTTGAAAACCTCTAGTAAATCTTCTCAACATTCTCTGCTCCAGTGGAAATAGTCCCAGTATCTCAAGTCTCTCCTCAGAACTATAATTTCCCATCCCTGGCAACTATTATACATTAAAGTGTTTGTGTGCATTATACATCACAAGATACTTGTGAATCAGGAAGGCCATTCGGTCCATCTTAATTCATCTATCCAGAACGACTCTACACTCCCCCCATTACTGCATCTAACTGATTCCAGTGTTTTCACCTCCACCATTCTGCACAAAGTCCATTCCAAGTATTGATTACTCTCTAAAATGAAAAAACTTCCCAATATCAATCCTAAAATCACCGTTTACTAGTGTGAACTTGTGTCCCCTTGTCCTGTTCAAACAATTTAATTTAAAGTGGTATTCCAGATTAACTTTGTCCATACCACTTACTATCTTATACACCTCTCAGATGCCTCTTGTCTACATCTCTCCAATCTTTCCTCATAGCTTAAGACCTTTGACATTAGGGATCAGCCTTATGGCTATTCTCTGCACTGCCTCCAATGTTTGAATGTCTCCCTTGCTTCTTGGTAACTAGAGCCAGACGCAGATACAATCTGATCAGAGCATCGTACAGTTTGATCACAACTTTCTGACTGGTGTTCTACTGTTTTGGCTATGGAGTTCAACATCGTGTTGGCTTTATTGATTGCTGCTCTGCAATGGTTGGACATATATAAGATTGAATCTACTAAGTATCTTTTAACTTCATCTTCAGCTATTTCAATACCACGCATGGTGTATGTATATATTGCGTCGTAGGTGCAGTACTTTACATTTGTCTGCATTAAATGTCATCCGCCATTGTTCAGCCTACTCATGTTTTATTTAACTCATTCTGTAATTCCTGGGCTGCCACCTTCAATTCCACTATTCTGGTATTGTCTGTAAATTTGACTATATCTTTCTAATTTTTTTCTACTTTGAATTGAGTGGCTTTTATAAAATCATGTCAAGAAAGTCAGCACAGAGTATTTAAATACAACAAAGGTTTGCCATTATGATTAGAGCTGCTACCTGACAAATCCAAAACTAGACAGGGGAAGCAGAATAATGGATAGAGAATAATGGCTTGAGTTCTCTGAGATTTAGTTTACCTATGGTGAAATTTCATCATAAATCTTAACTATCTCAATCATAAACGCCTGCTCGCCATGAGACAGAAGTAAATAGAAAAAAAATGACTTATTTGGAAACAGTTGTCTTAAAAAATTCTGTACCGATCCCTCAGAAACTGGATTCAGTAGTTGGCAACTCTAATTATGAGGAAGACAGATTTGAGCCCAACGTGTGCCAATTGGCCATCTTCTCAATCTAGATAAATATGATGTGGAGATGCCGGTGATGGACTGGGGTGGACAAATGTAAGGAGTCGTACAACACCAGGTTATAGTCCAACAGCTTTATTTGAAATCACAAGCTTTCGGAGCTTTGCTCCTTCGTCGGGTGAGCTTGATGTGTATTACTACCACCGTCTATCAGCAGTAACCTTCAGCGACAAGGAATCACACAACACTTCCAACGGTCAGATGCAGCTAAATGCAATGTTACTTTGTTAGGAAGTTTTATCCTTGCATCAGAATTTAAATAAGCTCCAGATAGAATTTTGCAAATTAGCTGATTTTATCATTCAGCTATTCATCTAAAAACCTCAGTAAACACTTTCTTTGTGGGACCTGGAGATGGTCTCCTGCCTCCTCCAAACACAAATTACCGCGACCCTGGCATTTGGGATGGGCCCAGCAGACTGGCGGCTAAAAGTCCTGTCACACTTCCAACAGCAGAGTAGGGCTCCAGGAATTTCAGGCCCAAAGTTTTTTCACGGTTCAAACATTTCCACATCCTGCTCTTGATGCAAGGTCAGTTAGTATAAAGACCATGAGAAATACATGCCTGTTCCCAAAGGTAATGCTCCAAAACATTAGATTCCTGTAGTAGAAAAAGGCAATTTTATTCTGTCCCTAGATCACAGCTCAGGATTAAGAATATATGTGCTTATTTAAAACTGAGCCAGAGTACTCTGGTGAGCCCTGCCATGGGAAAGCTCTCGTCACCCTCAGGTCTACTGCAAGTGAAGAGCACCATCTACTGGAAAAGAAGACCTACAACAGACCAGGAACTAAACCTGGGTCCTTTTATTCCATGGTTCCAAATACCAACTGAGTCACCAGGGAGCCCACTATATTTAATATAGAACTGATGTCCAGTTGTCATTGCCTAAAAGAATAAATGTAAAAGACAACAATCTTCTACACTAAAGGCCTTCCTCATCTGCGATATTGTGCTGCCACCTGCTTGAAAGAATGCATGTAGGAGCTCAAGTGAAGACAAGATCAGGATGGCCTGTGATGCCCTCCCTATCAAATGGCCTGCTAACACTCACCGTCTATGCTTACATGTAAAGAATGGCACTAACATGAGGACCTGCACCTCAGCATGAAAAGACAGAAAATTAAGAAGCAGAATCTTTTTAATGTCACTGCAAAAATGTATCTGACAACAGGTTTAACAACGACAGGTTTGTGAAGAGTTAAACCTATAATTTCATTCCTCCCCCATACTAAACTTTTAAACAGGAATTGCTGGATGAAAAAAGGCCATGGTCCATCTAGTTCGCCTACCACCGTTTCGGTAGTCAAATGATATTTCTATGTGTCAAATTACTTAATATATCACAAAATGTTATTTAACATTGTTTTACTCTTCCCGTTAGAAGGCAAGGATAGTCTGGGCAAGACTTTCAACTATTGCTGTTACGATATTTTCACATTCATTGTCAATGCACTGGCTACAAGGATCCAAGTCTCAAGCGTAGTACGATGGGCAGTGTCATTCTTCTTTTGCTCTGTACTTCATATGAGTACCATCGCCGAATCCCCCACCATCAACATCCTGGGGTCACCACTGACCAGAAACTTAACTGGACCAGCCATATAAATACTGTGTCTACAAGAGCAGGTCAGAGGCTGGGTATTCTGTGGCGAGTGACTCACCTCCTGACTCCCCAAAGCCTTTCCACCATCTACAAGGCACAAGTCAGGAGTGTGATGGAATACTCTCCACTTGCCTGGATGAGTGCAGCTCCAACAACACTCAAGAAGCTCGACACCATCCAGGACAAAGCAGCCCCCTTGATTGGCACCCCATCCATCACCCTAAACATTCACTCCCTTCACTACCAACGCACAGTGGCTGCAGTGTGTACCATCTACAGGATGTACTGCAGTAATTCGCCAAGGATTCTTCGACAGCACCTCCCAAACCCACGACCTCTACCACCTAGAAGGACAAGGGCATCAGGCACATGGGAACAACACCACCTGCACGTTCCCCTCCAAGTCACACACCACCATTGGAAATGTATTGCTATTCCTTCATCGTTGCTGGGTCAAAATCCTGAAACTCCCTACCTAACTGCGCTGTGGGAGAACCTTCACCACACGGACTGCAGCAGTTCAAGGCGGTGGCTCACCACCACCCTCTCAAGGGCAATTAGGGATGGGCAATAAATGCTGGCCTTGCCAACAACGCCCACATCCCATGAACGAAAAAAAGACTTGAGTTGACGTAGCTTATCCAAATAAGGCATGTGAATCTGAGTGGCCGGTGTCTCTCGGATGAATTCATAAATTTCAAGTTAAAAGGCAAAATTTGCTTATGATTTTCCTGTTTTCTAGTTGTATCTGGGAAACCATTATCGTCGTGGTTTCTACAGCTAGTAATCCCACAGTGGAATTATTCAATCATACTGCAAAATTGCTCATTGAATAATTCCATAATAGGATTGAGAATTCAATGAAGTACTCAATCCTACATTGGAATTATTTCATCCTACCATAACATTAGTCCAATCATGGGAGTTACTGAATTCTACCATGAAATTACACAAGAAAAAAAATTGATTCTACAGTAGAATTATTTAATCATACCATTAAACTGCTCATCGAAATATTCAGTCCTGCAATGGAATCACTCAACGAAGTATTCAATCCAGTGAAATTATCCAATCCCATGACATTAATTCGATGGCAGGGTTGAGTAATAAAGTACTCAATCCTACTATGGACTGGTCAATGAAGTGCTCAATCCAACTGTGCAATTGCTTAATCAAGTACTTCCTTGCAGAGAGCAGTGATGACTGATCCAATGGCAGAGTCCAAAGGGGTAGTGGTGGGTGGGGTAACCAGGATTGGAAAAAGATTGGTGAGGTTAGCCCCTAGCTGGGGCACTAGACAAGAGAGGGAGAAGAGGCAGTTGGAGTTGCTGCTCTTAAGGAGGCGACGGGTGCCTTGATAGGCCCTTCTGAAAATGCCAAGAAAGGCACAGAAGGAGGCCATTGTGTGTCAGCTCTTTACTAAAGCAATTCAAAACTAATCCCAGTGGCCTGGTCTCTTCCCATAATCCTGTACCTTTTTCTGCTTCAAATATTTAATCTACTCTTCCCTTAAAAGATGGTGATCTCTGCCTCAACGACTGCCTGTGACAAAGCATTCCATGCTCCAATAACTCTTTGCATAAAGATGTTTTTCAAACCTCTTTCAGTCTTGGTGACAATTATAAATTGATGACCTTAGTTAGCGACTCCCCAACCAGAGAAAATAATCTTTCCCTATTCACCATATCAAGACCCTCCAAAATCTGAGACATCTCCACCTTATCTGCTTCCATGAAAAAAATTCTAGTATCTCAAATCTCCTCATAACTATATGTTCCCATCCCTGGCATTATCCTAGTGAATCTTTGCTGTATACTGTCTCTGGCTATGTCTTTTCTGTAACAGAGCACCCTAAACTGCACACAAACTGTAGGCTAGGAATTTCCTTATACAAATTTACCATAATCCATTTGCTCATACTTATAAGCCACTATTTAGAAAAATCAAAATATTGGCCTGTTTTATCCAGCTGCATTCACACTTAAGGAATTATGTATTTGCATCCAAAGGTCACTCTCCCTCCACACCCTTCATCATCTTTCCATTGAGTGTGTGCTCCCATTCCTTGCTTTTCCTCCCAAAATGCATCACCTCACTTCTTTGCATTCTGCTAATCTGTCCATGTCCTCCAGAAATCTTTTACAATTCTCACTCAGCAAACCTCCTACCTGTGTGTTGTAAGCAAATTGGTATTTTGCTCCCTGTATGCATGACCAAATGATCTTCATACATCCAGATCAAAACTGGACTCAGCACTGGCTCCGGGAGTACATCACTTCCAATAGTGTTTCTTTCCTTGTACTAGAAAAGTACAGACCTAGGAAGCAATCTTGAATGCATTTTAAAAAGCATTCCCACTTTGACCACGTACATTATCTTAATCCCCACCTGTCCATCTTGGGATAATTAAAGCACTGAACACGGAAACTGGCCGTTCAGCCCAACCAGTTTGTGGCGGCCTTTTCCCTCCATGCGAGCAAATAATTCTAATCATTATCATATCTCTTCAACCCCCTTTGTCCTTCATTTACCTATGCAATCTAATCTTGAATGTTGACAGTTTCTGCCTCAACCACTAACCCTGGAAGTTAATTCCACAGCCTCAACTCTAAATAAGTTCCTCCTGCCCCCTGTTCTAAATCTTTTCCATTTAAATCATATCTATAGGCCCTCATTCTTGATCTCTCAACTACTGGAAACAGTCTGCTATCTACCCTGTCCAATCCTTCCATAATTTTTAAACACTATTATATCACCCCATAATCTGCATTGTTCCAATGAAAAAAGATCACTTACTTCCCAAACATGTGTTCATTCCAAGCACACAAAGCACCCAGGACCTCCCACAGGTTATATATTATAGCCTGCAGCTTTCTCCCTCCCATACTAAACAATCAGCAAAAAAGTCTGACCTCTGAAAAAGTTCAATTTATGCACCCCAATTCAGTGCCATAGGAAAACAAACACCTCTCTAAGTAACATGCTGGCATTAATAGAGCTACACACAAGAGCACTCAATCAACTCATCGCACCCATCAAATCCTTTGTTCTACCGGGTGCCGATGCCTCACTCCAGCTTTCATCACGTGCTTCCTCATTTCAATAGAGGAAAGATTCCTCCTAAAGGATATGTATTGCATATGTTCATACACACAAAAAATATTTTAATGTAGATCTGCCTTATGGAAAATATCCATTTTTCTGGAGCAGCGCCACCCAATGGAAATGATAGACCCCGACATTATGGTACGAGGTCTCTGTATAACCATGGCATCAGGAATGAGGTGTACCAGGGTTGATCAAACATGGAAGTAACAGTTCCAGCCATATTCAGAGCATCCAATCAGAATGCTGTAGATGGATTTGATTTAAGAGGGATGGGGAGAAGCAAAGTTGGAAAAGAAACAGTTAAGCTATTCGACCAAGTGACAAAACTTTTGTCTCCAAACAGAAGTGTAACAAAACTGGCACAAAAAAGGTACTGTACCATAAAATATACCAAACTAATTTGTGCCCACTATTTCCCACAGGGTGAGTTCCTGATCACAGCTAGACCATCGAGAAGTATTTTTAAAAATAACAGCCACAGGCTGTCATGAAGTGGAGATACAAATTCGAACCACCTACTCTACAGAGTTCCCAATCTCAGCTGTAGTGCTTGGAGACTGTGCCAAGTGGTTGCCATCGTCGTCACCTCCAGTGTCGGATTGGAAAATAGCACGGCCCTATCCTGGGATGGAGTCATTCAGTATCTTGTTTAGCTGCAGGAAGACAATGGAGAGGGAGAAGAAAGGCATTTTGTGCCTCCTCCACAAACGTGAAATGTCTGCAGGACCACAACAATGATATAAGAATAGCATTGGACAGCTAACCACATTAGTGAATTGTTGATTCCACTCCATCTCTGTAGAGGTATCCACATGGTGCTACCTTTTTTTGTATGGAAATTGCTACGGCATTGGTAACACCTTTCAGCACTACACAGCTTCCAGGTTTATTGAGAAAGCTGTTAGGTGTTCATTTTTACAAAGATTAACCAAAATGATATAGTGCAGCACAAGTGCACTACTATAGAACAGTATGCCTGCATTTCTTCCCCATCACATCTTTGATCTGTATTGCCAATTATTATAAAGTGTGGTCTAGCAGTAGTCTCTACACTAAGAACAGTTGTAATGAAATTATACACAGCATCTAATTTTCCATATCCGTTCAACAAACTCCACCATTTGCCAAATATATGCTGATTAACATACCAATCTGATTACATGCTTGAAATGGGCTCAAGCAGCAACTGCTTTCCTTCCCTCTCCAGCATTATTTATCTATGTAATCTCTACAGTAGTCAGGAGACCTCTGTCCTCTATCCAGCCTATACCTCGAGATGGAGCTACTCTTCCCCAGTCTCCTAAATGGCAGCTGTCCTAAATTAATATTTTACCAGGATCATGTTTATCCAGTGTTGCTTATGGAGGAAAAGCTATCTTCCACACCATTCTTATCAGCTGCTTAGCAGTAGGGAATAAACATCTTTGCATTTCTAAAGAAATGAATAAACATGACAGGATGGGAGCAGTAGAGTTCTGGATGGTTGGCATTTATGCAGGGTAGCACTAGAGGCTAGCAAGGAGGACATTGGAAAAGTAGGGTCCAGTCTGGAAGTGACAAAGGAGTGGATGAGGGTTTCAGTGGCAAAATAGGAAAGTCTCTTTCAGGAACCAATTAACTAGTTAATAGTTGCATAACTGTTTGCGGCATCATGCTGTGCACAAAATGGCAGATGTTTTCCCTACATAAAAGTCACTGCAGTGCAAAGTAATTGATTTAAAGAATTTCACTTCATAAACATTCCAGATACAGTGAAACCTGTAAATTACAGACACCTTAGGGATTGGCATCAGCTGTCTTTATTTTCAAAATGGTCACTATGTACTGTAAAAATTCGTAGAAGAGTTCTTTACCCAGCATCCATAGTGCAGAAAAACCACTATCCCTGGGCTAGAGCCACACAATCATTCAAACCCAGGAGATAGAGTGGTTTCTCTGCCACTATGCATGCTGAGTAAAGAGCTCCCCATTCCACAAAAGGAGTTTCTTTCACTAAACCTGCTGCCACCCGTGCTGATTGGCATACACTGACCTCACTAGAATTATGGGGCAGAAAGGAAGTGCCAGTGATCCCAACTCAAGTGAAAGTTCCAGATAGAGTTGCTTTGCAACAGGCTGTGTCCCATGTTTTAAGTTATAAATGGGCTTGGTGCATTGAAGGCTGTCTGTAGTTTGCAATTTGCGAGTGCCTTTTGTATATTTTACCATGCAAGCTATTTGGGTCTCACAAAGTGTCTGTCTATACATGTTTTATTGTACATTGATTTTTTTTTAAAAAGGAATCTTCCCGGGCTGATTACACAGTAATTCCTCAGGTGAAAATCACTACAGCTTTAAAAAAAAAGCATGGTGTCTTCCCTTTTCAAAGACGACGACAGAATTGGAAGGCTTTTAAACACACTCGCCTAAGGAATAGAAAAAAAAACAGGCTGCTGCTATTTCTGGCATTGAAAAATAATGGATCAGCCATGGCCAATCACAAAGAAATACATGGAGTGTAAAAAGTTTACAACCTTTTCAAATAAAACCTCAGAGGAATGGATTTATTTTTAAACTATAACTGCCATGTTTAATAGAATCTAATCTGTCCAGTTTAACAGGTAGAAAGATATTTTCAAGTATCCCAATATATCTGAAAAAGATAGCTTTATACCAGGATCAACGTGAAGCAGTTTGCTCCTGTCCTCATCTATCCATGTGACAGAACAAGCCTAAATTCTAACAAAGACTCTGTTGCAACCAATATTGTGCTCCTATAAAATAGCTCCACAAATGACAAGATACTCGGCATTAAATTTTCCTCAACCTCTACCAAATACATTTCCCACTTTTTAAAACTAGTCCAGGAAAATAAGTGAAAAGGACATACATCTGCTCCTGATCTCCAACACTACACTAAACAAAATATTAATTAGCATACAATAGCATCCTCATAGCAGCAGAGTTGAGGTTAAATTCAGCAATATACAGGGGAGTCCATGATTCCACATCACCTGAAGCAGGATATAACTATACACTGGACTACTACTTTTGAACAAAGGCAATGATTAAAAAGTCAAGCATCAACCAAATTGGTTGAAGGAGGGCACAGGAAAAAAAAAACTTGCAAGTTGAAATTGGAATCCACAGAAGAGTTTTTTTCCCCCCCTTCTCTACTGGGAGAGAAATTACCACCCTACTACTGACAGCCAAAACCTGGCATCTGGTTGAAAAGCATGCAGTAGGGATACAACTTTAGATTGCAAACACCCCATTACACAATATTTTCATAAAAACCTATTATCCCCAACACTATCCCAAGTTCCGAACACTTTCAAATAAGGTCATAGCTAAAAAGTGACATTGCAATGGAATAAAGACTGACCAACTGCATGGTTAACTGCTAACTGGCAGCTCACAGTCGTCTTCTCCCGCAAGAGCATGGTAGCAATTTTTCCAGTCTCAGTGATAGAAATGATGATTTGTTTGCAATTCCAAATAGAAGTTATGTTAAACTTGTACTGAACCTTGGTTAGACCACACTTGGGAGTACTGTGCACAGTTCTAATCTCCATATTATAAAAAGGACAGAGGCACTTGAGAAGGTGCAAAGATGCACAAGGATACTACCAGAACTGTGAGGATATATTTATCAGAAAAGACTGAACAGGCTGGGGCTCTTTTCTCTAGAAGGCTGAGGAGTGACCAGATAGAGGTCTTATAAAGTTATAAAAGGGTTTGATAGCATAGACATGAAGATGTTTCCACTTGTGGTGGAGACCAAAACTAGGGGCCATAAATATAAAGATAGCCACTAATAAATCAAGTAGGAAATTCAGGAGAAACTTCTTTACCCAAAGAGTGGTAAGAATGTGGAACTCGCTACCACAAGTAGTTGAGGCAAATAGCATAGATCATTTAAGGGGAAGCTGGATAAGCACGTGAAGGAGAAAGGAATAAAAGGGTATGCTGATAGGGTTAGATGAAGTGAAGAGGGAGGAGGCTCATGTGGAGCATAAACCAGTTGGGTTAAATAGTCTACAGCACAGAAACAGGCAATGTAATTAATTTCAGATGAATTTGTCTAGTTGTTAGTCCCATTCTAAAAGAATGGGATAAGAATAAAATGGTTTCACCAATTATTGTCCAAGATTTGAATTGTTTAACCTATATCTAGGCATTGTTACTGCATGCATGCTTACATACATTTTATTTCCACAATTCAAGCAAAAACTATTAGGTACACTAAACTCAACACAATGCACCCCAAAACAATACTAAGACATATCATTCAACTCCACTTATGGAGAATTTGTACAGGTGTTCAACCAGAATAGGTTGGTAGAAATTGAACACAAATCTCCCTACAGAAGGACTGTCCTGTTAATTTCACACCAGCTGAATGATGGATCAATCAAAAGTGTACACTGGATAAATGGATGATTTAAGAAATATTTAATGGATGTTTCTAATCAAGTATTGAATATTATGTATGTAATAATGAATACGATTAAAATTTTATTAAAAGGATGAATGCAAATTTAGCTATGAAATGTTAAAATAGAGGAATAAATTAGTCATGTCAATTTGAAGTATTCAATCACTACTCCTACCTAAAAACATCAAATATAGATTAGCTGTAAAATCATTTTGTTTGCAAGGTGTGGACGGTTCAGGAGATGTGGGAAAAACTTGAAATTTGCTAACTTGTTTACCACCAACAGAAGACATGATATTTAGCAGTGTTCACCTTTTATATAGTGATACACCGTTCATTAAACGTTTCAAGCTGAAGAGACAATTTAATCAGCCCAAAACAAAAACTCATTCCAGAACAAAGACAACCATGCGTTTTTCCTCTTGCATTACATCTTTATTTAAATACAAAAAGTATCACAAGTGTCTATAAAACTGCAGTCATATGAAAGCTGTTGGTCACAAAAATGTCTCATTTGGTAAAAGTGCACAAGCTTGAAGACTTTGGAACAGGTATTGGACTCTGGTTAGTAACAGTGTATTCATGGAATGTTCAAATAAATAAATAAATAACAATGGACAAAACAGTTTCTGCCAAACCTCTGCAAGGAAATAATACCTAAAAAATGAAATCCTACATGCTTCTTCATTGGTTTTTAATAAGGCACGGCTACAAAAATTTCCATTTGGCAAAGTTTTACCAGAAAACCAGATAATGACAGAACCATTAAAATATTACTATTTTGCCCAAAGATACAATTGAACTTTACAATTATTTTCTTGCAGAATATGCTGCTTCTGGAACAAGGCATCACAATATGCAAAGAGTGGAGACGATAGCAGAAGTAAAAAAACTAGCCCAAAGTACAGTTCACAGTAATGCAAGGATCATGTAACCCATGAGAACTTGAGAGTTTTTGTATCTGAATTTAGCATTTGTAGAATTATCTCCATACTGTATAGAACTGTTATACAGAAAGTCTGTTAACCTGCAAATCAAAAGCTGAAAACAATAAAAGTACTGCATCAATTGCAATGTATCTGTTGAAAACTATTTAAAATATACAGACACCAAATGAATTTGCTCCTGTAAACAAACGTTTCAGTGCTGTTGAGCAAGTAAATGCAAAACAGCACTGTACAATGTCTAAATTTATATTGCAACAACTGTACTCTAGATTTAGGAATGCAGTCCACTTCAGTGTTCCAACAAATGCCACCTCAATCAGTACTGCCACTCCAGACTTTGAAGCATGTAAGCCATGCAACAAATTTATTAATGATGTTTTGCAGTAAGCTTATAGCAAGAATGCCAATGTATCATCGTGCTTAACTGGTGCATTTAGTAAAAACAGGGATGATACCACTTGATACGTACATATACAATGGAGAGAGACTTCCCCGTAAACCCATTTAGAGAAACAGTACAGAATTTAGTATGTTTGTTTCACATAGCAGCTCCTCTTCCTGATTTTTCTGTTGCAACCCCATCTCTATCTCATATGGAGGTACAATGCCACAGGTGCCAGCAGACCTCCAGTATCTTGCCCAAATGGCTCTTCTTTATATCAGCCTAGTGACTTAGCAGGCTATTAGACTGTGGCGAGCATCACAGCTGAATCCAATCTGGTTTTCCATCATGCACACAAGTGTACCTTCCAGCAGGTATCACTAGTTAGCAAATAAGATCAGAAACCAGAGCCATTTCTACCCCCACCCCAAGCTCAAAGTAACACCCCAAATGCTGCCCTTAAAAGTAGTAAACTAACTCAGCACTGACCAAGGATCAATCTAGGGACATTCCTGACTTGTATAGTTCAGAATTACACCAATAGGTGCATTTATCCACTAAACCATCATGGAGCTGCTCCTCGCTTTATATCTTCCTTTGGAGACGACAAAGATGCCCTTCACAGCTCCTCTTTCACAGAACAAAAGACAGACACCCACTTTGCAGTTAAGTTTATTGGTGTCATAATTTTTAAACTGGACTTCATGCTAAGATACTGGCAAGAACTACCATGTAAAATAATCAAAAAGGGATTTGGTGGGATTTTCAGAACTACATTTGCTATATATTTTTTTTTAAAAACAGGATACATGCACGACTGGCACTATTGTCTGGTCTACAGGCCAATTAAAGTTATTTACTATAATGAATGCCTAGGAGTAATTATTTCTTAAAAAACAGAAGTGACTTTGATTTAGTAGACATCGCAAATAAGAATTTTTTTTTATATAATCAATTCATTCTCCTGTAAGGGGCCATTCCTTCAAAATTTGAAGCTTACACTTTCTAAAAAAATTTCAAAACCTATTTACATTTAAACTGCTTAAAAATACACACAAGGATCCATTAAGGCCAACCTTTTCATTTTACTGGCTTTTGAAAGATATGGTACATTGATGGAATAAGAAATTTTTAAATTACACTTAGGAATCATTTTCTTCATCTATACATATGTTTCATTGGACAGATTCACTAAGAATTCAAACAGTTCAACAGGACTTCAAATGGATCAAAAAGGCTTTTCAGCCAAACATTTGCAGGGAGTTACTGAGCTGCAACAGTTTGGATTCACACTAAACCAGTCTTGTGCTGCATGCTGAAAGATCAACACACAATTTCTACTTAAATGGGGCAAAATGCTGGCATATGTCCTCATTCCCAATTCAAAGGAGAGATCCAAGTTGTGTTGCTGGATGAAGAGAGGGAAAGAGAAAAAGTACTCCAGTTGGTTAGTTCTCACTAGGCAGAGAGAAGGAAAGGAAGTGGTTAGATCACCACCTTAGTGTCAGTCTAATTCAGTGGTAGCACTCTCACCCGAGTCAGGTCACTGGTTCAAGCCCCACTCAAGATTTGAGCACATAATCTATGTGGACAATTCCAGTACTGAGGGAATGCTGCACTTTAGGTGCTGTCTTTCAGATGAGATGTTAAACTGAGCTCCCATCTTCCCCCTCGGGTGGATATAACAGATCCCATGGCACTATTTAAAGAGCCGCAGGGGAGTTCTCCCAGTGTGCGGGCCAACATTATCCCTTAACCAACACATCAAACACAAATTAACTGGTCATTATATCATTGCTTCTTGCGGGACATTGCTGAGCGCAAATTAGTTATGTGCCTAGACTTCAAAAGTACTTCATCGGCTGTACAGCACTTTGGGGTTGTACCAAGGACATGAAAGGCACTATATAAATGCAAGTTCTTTCTTTGCAGTAGCGATGCTTAGATAGGACTTAAGGAAAATGAGAAACCTCCATCCAAAAGCATAGTGTATCACTGGTTACATCCACTGTCCCACTTGCATGGCGGTGGGAGAAGAGAGACGAAGGAAAAGTAGCACAATGTTACCAAAAAGTGAATACACTTTCTTTGGTGGCAAATCTTGAAAATATTCAATGTCTCGATACTGAAACCAGTAACCTACCCACTTGAGTGGCCACACAATATGGTACTTAGAGGAAAACTTCCTACCTCAAGCTGCCCAATTTAAAAAAGAAACCATAGCACGATATTTCAACACATGGTATGGAGTGCAGGAGCTCCCTGCCTTGACCATGTCACAAGTCCTTATGAAGTGGTGGTGGAAGGGAATAAAGAGGAAAAGTTTACCCGGCCACTGCAACAATAATCTAGGGCCCAGATGAACAACAGCACCAGTAGGGCCCAAGAGCAGATCTTGCAGTCCATCCCCCTTGAAGGTGCATAGCCCAGTGAGACCATTCATGTCCTCAAACTCTCCATTCCAAAATGCAAACCACAGTATGGTCAGCATACTAATAGGATCAGCTTTATGGAAAGGTCAAATCTACAATGATTACCACCACTAGATAACTGAGGAGTTGCACTAAGACATCGACAGGTTAGTGTCTTGTGATTGTTCCAACTGCTTCCCAACAGGAAAGAAAGGTATACCCTATAGCAAAATACCACCATTTACTTGATCAATGTGTAGCAGGCCAATGAGATCACCGAATAGAAATGCATTCATCGCATGGGGGTGGGGGAGGAGGTGGTGCCGCCGGCAGCTTGCCTTAAAATGGAGGCAAAGTTTATTTATATATTTTCTAACTTCAAATACGAGGTTGGAATTTTGGCACAGTACATGTAACTTTTTTGGGGGAGGGAAGCAGGTAATCCAATGAAACAAAGCAATTGAAAATGTCACAAATGTTGCTTATTTCAGCAGCTAAATGCTGACTTATTTTAAGCAGTTCAACCTTCTTCACGCTGGCATTGCCGAAGAGGGGTCAGCAAATAAAACAATTATATTTAATGGATTAACAAAAAAGTCAAACATACATTCCGATTAAAGCAGGGAGAGCTACATTCAAAAGACTGATTAAGAATTTTGCAAGGCTACAAATAATTGAAGTTCAAATTTCAGACATGGAAGGTGTTTTGTTTGGAACATTCCTTTTGATTCATCAGAAATTCTGCTACATCTCCATTAGTTACGTGGGTTTCAGCAACACTTGCTCAGAGGCATCAGCCTCTAGCGTCTTAATTTTATTTATGTTAATATGTTGTAGCAGGGTTTATTGAATATAAAAACAAGTTCAAAATCTTTCCAATAGATGAAACTTGAGATTTAAACATGCTGAATTGAATCACTAGGTAAGAAAATGTGCACGTTTTCATTTTAGGAGGACAGATAACCATATAAGACGTTAAAATTTTAAGTCTGACCAGTTAAATATAAATATTAAATTAGGCTCTCACTCAACATTTGCAGTCTACAGTGTAATGAACATGGTGGGGTTACTTTAAACTGGTGCACACTTTTAGAGGAAGTTAAACCCTCAAAGTATTCAGACACGTGCATTTAATCATTGTCTGATCATCTTAATTGATCACCATCAAGGACCATGAAAGATTTTAATGGTGGGTACCTGGTTTTACAACCAACTCAAATTTAAGATTTTGGCAAATCGTATTTGAGCTGTTACATAAAGCTGCTCATTTCTTCTATACTGGTAGATTTTATTTGGATTTACATTTATAAATGGCATTGAGGTCACTCAGTGGTTAAAGTGAGACTTCCAGTCTGGCAACTAAACCAGCTTGCCTGACTTGCTGCAAGAAGGGCCACTCAAATTTAGGCTCATCTGACCCTCCTACCCACCATAAATTGACCACCTTTTTGTGATACTTGCTAAGAATCTAAACACGTTGATCTGAACGCTTTAGTGCTGTCAGCAGTCCCACATTGGCATGACACTCCTGCCTCACCCAATACCACTACTAGAATCCTGAATCCCACCCAGTACTGACCAAGGCCACACTCTATCCTTTACTGATACCAACAGTGTTCAGCAGAAGCATAAAAAAGGTCCATTTGAAACACTCCCGCGAGACAGAGACATAGATCTATACCAGAGAGCAATACTGAATTAAATTCAGTGGAGTTAGCACAGTTTTTTTCCCTTTGCGATGTCAAGGAAATTTACTGCAGTTGTTCCCTTGCTCCAAGAAAAAACAATGATCTTTACTGAAAGTGAATTTAAAAAGGGGGGAAATTCACTAACAACTCAACAAGACATTACAAATAGCCCAACAGTACATAATTTTATATTATGAAAGTCTCCCTCCTCTCCGGAGTTGCATAATGTGATAAATGTCATTTGCTGTTCAACAGGACAGAAATGCTATGACAGCAGGATGAGGACAAGAGTTACTTATTTTACAATTACTTTACTCTGAATAAAGCAATTTAATTATGGAATCAAAATACATTGAAGTGAATGGCACAAAATACTGCTCAATTTGCTAGTGAATTAAGGGACAATAAAAAAGTCACCACTGCTTAACAAATACTGCCCATGTTGCACCAACCAAAAAAATTGCTATTGCACATCCCAGAACAATTCTGCAACCCTGGTTAGTGAGAACTTGGAACATTCAGTGGGTTCAGCCAAAGTGGAAGGGTGAGGGGTGGAAAGGTTGATCGTAGAAACTAATAATGAACTACAGTATACTCCATTTGGTAATAGGAAATCCAATTACAAAATAGAAATGATATACATCTCCAGAAAGACAATATCTACAATTTAAACAGCTGCTTAAACATAAAACTCAGTCCATTATATAAAAAACATTACAGCAATAAAACTCATTCCATCATCAATGATAATATTGAATGCCTGGAAGTCTCAAACAAAACTGCAAATGAATCTCATCAGCCTACCTTTTTTTTTTAAATGCAAAGATAGTGGAGATACTTTTGCTATCAATACATTTATAAAACTGTTTCAAGCAGTCATAGACCAAGAAAAAAAGATTTTCAAATTGATCATAATTTATCCCTTCAGTGATTTGGCTTTTTGACAAAATGATATCAAATACTTTTTAAAAATAGAAGTCTGCCACTGGAGACAAAAAGGATGCAAATACAGGTGAAATGACCTGAGACGAACTTCAACTTCGAGCTGCTACATTGCACATTACCATTCTCCTTTAATAGCCTGAAGTGGTGTTTCTGCCAGTGTTGCAGATTCAGAGTCCTTTTTTGTGCTACAACAAGGTTTAAAAAGACGAGGATCAATCAGCACCTCACCAAAACGGCCCTTGTAGATAATGCCACAGCAAACCTTTTGCCTGTATTACAGAAGAAAATAAAAATGAAATATTTGCAGCTTGAATGATGTTGATTTTTATTTTTGAACTCCAACTTGCCTTGGATTTGCACTGTAATGTTCAACCAACCTCAAATGTGACAGCATGTTGAAACAATCCACTTTTGCTACTTAGAGATGGATACTGGTTTTAAAAGTAAAGCAATAGTATTGCTTTTGCTCATGTATTCATCGTGCAACTTAAATTACATGCATTTTTGTCAGGCCAAAGTTTAAGTATCCCAATTGGCTTTTATATTTAAATTTCTATGCTACATTATAGTTTCATTTGTATATTCAGTTAAAGCATCATAGATATACCACCATAGATTTTCTTAATATCCTTGGAACCACGTGCCTTGACAGCTTGCTGATCAGACCACAGCAAATGTTATACTTACTGACATCCACTGCAATGTTGAACAATGTGTGTGCACTAATGTTTTCTGCGGGTGCATTTACACTGTAGCTACTGGTTTGAGAACCACCTGTATACACTGCTTGATTTACAGTGTAAATGCACCTTCACTGCTGCAGTCATCTCAATGCTGGCATTTTCTTGAATGAAAATGTGTGGGGAAGAGAATAAAATGAGTGCCATTATGTATGTGTACACAACCAACTAGTGAGAAGATGGATTTTGCTTGTCATTGCACCAAAGGCTTAAAACTGACACAGGGCTGCAAGCATATTTCAGCCACCTCAAACAATTCTTTATATAAATTAGTGTGTTAGGTATATCAGATCCCTTTGCATAGGGTCTGTTAAATAAAAATCCAATTGTAAGCAATATTAAATACTCAGTTCTGACAAAGTACTATTGCAGCACTCAAAAAAGACTAACCCAAACCATGCAGCATTTTGTTAATTCCAAAGCTGTACTAGGTTTGAATCCTTATTCTTTTAACTTGAGCATTTTTGTTAGGTAAGGGTATCAAGGGATATGGGTCAAAGGCAGGTCAGTGGGGTTGAGGTACAGATCAGCCATGATCTAACTGAATGGCAGAGCAGGATCAAGAAACTGAAAGGGCCTATTCCTATTCCTATTCCAATGCATAAGTCTGAAAATCCTGGGCAGTGTGTAATTTGTGCTAGCGGTCAAATATTGATTAGTAGGGTACTAGAAACAGTTGTCATATTACTAGCTAGCTTTTACCTATCAATATACATTTTAAAGTATATTTCTGGGGTCTGAAAGGTTAAATAAATCAGTACTAACAACATTGCAGGAAAAAGTCTTGATTTTGATGTTGGCAGTTTTCTCCCTACCACCCAAAAAAAATAATCTGACAGACAGATCACCAAAAGCTGACTACTGGAAGGCAGCACATTGTCACCATATCGTCTCAGGAATGTTCTGTGTAAAAATTTGCCCAACACCATGGAGGCCACTGAAAATGTTAATCTAAAAAAGGCCTGAAGCACAAGTTGGTATTGTGACTGGTCGTTACATGTAGTACATTACAGATGTGTAACAGAGAAAAACATTCAACTGGACATAGAGGATTCTGCAAAAACAAATTTGGTATCATTACTGTCCAATATTTACTAAATTGCATGCCAGGATAAACTGAAAAAGTAACCAAATCAAAAAGCTCACCTCTTCCAATAAGTCAGATCAAGGAATGAAAAGACTGGCTCCAAGGAAAGGTTTTTCTGGGTTTCTGTATCAGAGCCTTCATCAGACTGATTGCTGTGGCTAGGCGATTGGGAAGGAGAAATACTAGATGTTGTGCTATGTGCATCTGAATCTGTGCAACATAAAAGAACACACAATTATGATGCTACCAGATTTTATAAATCTAGGTCAAAGTACCAGCAAAAACAAAACCAAGAGCGAGAGAGAAGAGGAACATGCATATATTCAATGTGTTATCATGGTCTACATTTGGAAACAAGATTTCCTTGAAGGAAAAGAGAAAACAACCTCTTAAAGATGAGATTTTTAGGGATGGGAAAAAGGAAGCACAGTGGCATTTCTCACTTCTCAAAGCCTCTCAATGCTTCAGCTATAGAATTAGCCAGAGAAGAAAATGGACAGAATTTCCACAGATGATCTGCAATCAAACTGAGGACTCAGACCCATTTAGTTTTAAACTGTTTGCAGCTCTCAAAAAACTCATTTAACGGTGCCAATTATAGAAGCAGATGCTACAGGTGGTTTACAATTCACTGCACATCATGCTGTATGATAATTTTTTTGTTTTGCAATTCTGACACACAAGTATCACTGCTATTTCAAACATAAGGGCCCAGCAGCCAACTAAAGCTGATTTACTGAAGGAGAACTCTGCAATGTGAATAATCCTTTAAGAGACAGAACCACAGGCTAGGCACAGAGTCCTATTTCAAATACAGGATTTTTAAATTCAAAGCTGCACATCGCCTGTCAAAACTGTGTGTGTGTGTGTGGGGGGGGGGGGGGCGCGGCGGAGGGAGGAAAGAGACAAGAAACAGCCTCAAAAAAATTTACTTTGTCGTTTTAGCTTTTGCTGGAGTCTCCTCAATTTGTTTTTCTTTTTGCCATCACTGCCAGGTTTGATTTTCTTCGGTTTCATAAGTGTTTTAAGACCTGGACCAGCTCGTGCATCGACCACCTGAGATGGAACAAAACAAATCCACATTTTCTTCTGAAGTGTCTTAATTGCAGATATTAAATAAACTGAATATTAGGTACAGTTTCAAACAGATTAAATGAAAAATATTAGAGTAAATCTGCCAAACTGCCAGTGGTTACAGAAATGTTTAGATTACATATTCATCACTTCACATTTATCACTTCTGTGCTATTAGGCAGCATAGCTTTTGCTTTGCAACCCCTGTGGCAGCACATCCAAATCACAAGGTCACAGGACATGAGCACTGCAGCCCAAACATTAGTGCACTGACACAGCGTTGTCTCAAGACTGTGCTCTCCTGCAATTTTATAGTCCCACAGTGCTTTTCTGGCCCTGTCAGCTCTCTCCAACCATACAAAATGGAAAGATATTTCACTGAACGACCCATTAACAGATAAATTCAAACACCAAAACGTAATTAAAAAGTCTCAGCCTTCCACAATTAAGGGGCTGTTTCAAATCCAAATCCTCATCTAGTCAGAAAATTTACCATCAAAACCACTAAAGTACATGAATTATGATAGTTTATTAACATGAAATATTCTACCACTGAACTAAATTTGATAAAATGAAAAATCATGCACGTAGCAAGAAAGAAAATCTTCAGGTTGTCCTAAAGCATTTGACAAGTCACAATAACCAAATCATATCACACATACACACAACTGGAAAAGGTGAAAAAAGTTATACATACTGAATACTCCTAATGCACAGAAATAAACTCTTCATCTTCAAATAGATTAGACAGCAAATGCTACAAGAAGGATACACCACACTCCATGTCAACTACTTAGACACTTAGTATATAAATTCTTACAGGTGTTTGATAGGAGTACCGTGTCAAAATTGTGTCGATTCGGCTCAACACTTCACACACTTACATGACTCCAGTTCTTTTTGGATCCAGCTGGAAGTTTCTTCCATCTCTTCACCAAAAGAACACATGCATTACAAATATCTCCTGCACGTCCCTCTATCAAACTGTATGAAAACAAAGAAACATCAAATTACTATAGAAACAGATGTTACACTCTTGCCACCTACTTTTAAGAACCACATTACATGTTAAATAAGGGTCCCCTTCTTAATTTGGTGCAGTTGATTCAATTGGAACTAATTTTGAAATTTAAAAACTTAGTTGAATATTTTTAAATGAGTAAGTTTAAGCTAAATGAACTTCCAACAGTTGCTACATCTAAAATGAACACTTCTGCAGCACCTAGCACACATTTCTACACTAAGGTTTCATTGTCTGAAACATCCTAAATTGATCAGTCATTCTGACCCTTTAACAGCTGTTTGAAAGTTTCATAGCAAAATATATTGTTTTATGCACACCCTAATCCTCAATGTCCAAAGACTTTGAGATATTTTAACCCACAATATAGCCTACAGCACAAAAGGAAACATTCAACTCCCAAGCACAGTTGAGTCAGGTGGGACGTATGAGAAATGAAAGGAGCACTAAGTGCTATAAAACATCCTGAACAGATCCTCCGGTCATGTCAGAGCTGACATGTTTTCATTCAATTTAGTGTACTGGTAGATTCTCCCAGAATTTTAAACTTTCGTTTAGCAAAGCTATGCTGAACCACTAGATAGTTCTTATACTGTTCTGAACTGGGTCACAATTGTGTGGCTCGCAAAACTTCAATTTCACTGTAATACTTCAAGTCAAAATGACATTTGCGCACCTCTGTTGAAAGCCATTACTCTAACAGCCACTAGCTAACTACCTTCCATCCTGTTGATGCAATGAGCACCATCTATGGCCATAAGGGGTGGAAATCTGCTCCCTTAAATTGGCTGTCAGCAATAACACTACAATGGCCCAGGGACAAAGCATGCATAGATATTTCCTCAGTCCATGAGGAATATGCACCCTCAATTTAGAAACCCCTGTGCCCGGCCCCCACACAACAATCTAGAACTTGCAGGGAGGCAGGGGGAGGAAATTTTACACATTCAGTAATCTTTTCTAATGACATCACCACAAGGTATAAGCAATATAGTAAATTCATCAATTGAAAGAATTACAGGTAATTCTCTGGCTAAATCGGTACTGTTACTAGGCTGTGTTCTGCACATTTCACTTACTGTAAGCAGGAGAACTGTTTAGAAAATACCATTTATAAAATAGACAGTTCTAATCCTGTGCAATATTAATGTTCTACTGTATTTCAATACAAACTTGAGAACAGTAATTTATCTTTTATATTCTAAAACGATTCGAAGTGTTCATGTGAAATATAGAAGTTTTTGGGGGTGCAGTTAATTTCAAATGTCAAAAAAATCACTATCCCATTCACTTTCGCTAAATTCTTAGTGGGAAACTATTCACATCTATTTAAAGTGTCTTGATTACTGGAGCGGAGAACGCGATTTTTTTTCTCTCGATTATGCGTGGTCGGTTAACTGCGGTTAGATTTGAGTCCTGCCCATCAAAAATACCCATCTGCGTAACTGTAATTCCCCCGTTTTATGATGAACGGCCACGGAGTGAACCAGTTATGAAATTTTAAAATACTAGGAAGAGGAAGTCAGACAGAGAGAATGAGCAAAGTTTTTTAAAATAAAAAGCCTACGACGTTTTATTTCTGCAGCAACAATAAGGAAGTGGACCCAAGGACTCGACGATAAGTAGCTCTTCCGGAACTGGCTACTGAATGCGGGGGGCGGGGGGGGAAAGAGGAGGAAAGAGAGAGAAACATCGAGCGTCTCTTACCCAAAACAAAGTTTAAAGCTTTCCTCATATCGCCTGCTGTCAGTGAAACGAGAACTGGAAGATTTGGTCTTGCAAATACAACAGCCTTCCAAGCTCCGATAGATTTTGGATTTATGGAAACCAAACATCGTCTTTCACCGTCTGTCAAAGTCTTCGCTCTAAAAAAAAATCAATCCAAGCGGATTTGTCTTACTTTTCAAAAACGTAACGTCACCATTCAGACAGCAACGCCCCCGTTATCAATATATACATTTATTAGTCCCAAGTTTTATTGCACTCATGTTAGAGGGGGTTTCAGACCACAGAATAACATGATTGGTATAATTTTCTATGTATAGCACTGGCTTTACGTTTCAGATCAGTGTGCGTAATCGGCCGTGAATCAGATTTCTTTGTAATAGCTCACTACATGACTTAAAATAGCAGTAAAAAGGTAGCAGATTTTAGCCAACGGCCCCCATTTCAGCGAGCGGGCGGACACCCGTCCAAAAAATAAAAATCGCTCAAAAATTCTATTTTGGCAAAAAGGGAAAATCAGTAGATCACAAGTGAAAGGAAACAGTTTAGTTCGTCCACATACAACCCCTGCGACATCACATGCTCGGTACAAACTGACCTATTTTTTTTACACAATGTGTCCTAATAGCAACAGCCAGACACAACAAAACAGCCGATAACTATCACAAAGACATCAGATCTGAACCAGATGCATATCAGACCGGAATTAAACCATCCAACTGCCTTTACATTCAGATCATCCTTACCGATGATACATATCACCGTTATCTATAAATGATACCGATCTCATTAGCTGGGAATCGCAGCTTTCCGTTTGACTCGATCTGTGCCATCGTGCTGCTCGTCTCAATGCAGTCAGAAAAAAAAAGAGGGCCACACACGTTTACGCTCGCTCTCCATTAAAAGCCAAGCGTGCTTTCCCCCCCCCCCCCCATAAAATGAGCGAAAAGGCGATTTTTTTTTTTTGGAAAGCCAGCAACACAAACAAACCCAACACTCGGGTTTATATTAATATCCATTGGTGGGGGGCGGTGTGGAAGAAAGGAAAGAGAGAAACGCATTTAAATCTTTTCCATACCTGCGGTCACGACCATACAAAATAGCACCAACACGTTGTGGTGGATGGATTCTGAACAATAAAAACTTTTTAAAAAAGACTGGACCAAACGCAGACCCGACTTAGTAAACACTAGTCAAAAAGCGAATGCCGAGCCCAGCAGGCGCGGCTGAAGTTAGTTACTTTTCCCGATGTAGCAATGTGTGGGGATGCCCGCTACAGTGTGTTCCGCGTGCGGATATCCGAGTGCCTGCAACGCAACAGCCTGGAAACTGAAAGTTGTCGCGTTCACTGCAGACACATTGTAGACTTTTTCCATATATATATATATTTAAAAAATCAGGATTTCCCTTCGCTGCTCTCCCCCTCCCCCTCGTGTTAAGCGGGCCGTGACGCCATCACTGCAGAGATCACTCGGCACAAATTTTTTAAAAAGTCTCCAATCTTTTTTTTTAAAATGTGTTCAAATCGACTGCGGCAACTCTGCAAAAAAAAAACTCGCGTCACACACACACATACACACTCCCCAAAATACTTACACTTTCAAAAATACATAATGCAATTTATTATTTACCTCTCCCTGTCACTGCTTTGTATCCAAGACGCTGCAGTGCAGTCACCCACCAGAATGGGAGGTGCTGTTTGAGACGGTATCAACACAGCAGAATTAAAGAGAGGAACGCACTGGGAAAGAGAACTCATGGATATTACATTAACGCACAATATTGTGGACATCGTTAGTGAGAGTGCCCCCAGAACGCAGAAACGTGAAGCCACACCAGCCACACGCGTTCCTATTGTCTCAATTTAAACACCTTTCCCCCTCCCAACGTGCGACACACTTTTTATTTTAAATTTACAAAAATGTACTCTTAAGACAAGACGCAACCCCAGAGGACGAAAGCGCAGTTTGTAATTTTAAAGTGCAGCATTCTGTTCCTTAAACAGAAAACTTTTAAATATGTAAAAGTAAAACAAGTGCACTCACCAAGCAAACAAAACTTAACCTCGTTGTTATCCTGATGCTGGGTTGCGCATGCTTACTACTCTTTCAGCATACAGCTGGAACTTATCATATGATTTGCATATGATAGGGCTCATTAACATAAGGCCCCCAACACCAAATATGGGCATTTATCCCCGGTCACCGCAGTGATTGACGCCAGTCTTTCGTGTAGCATGTCGGGATTTGCAGTCCGTTCCAGGTGACATTCCTATGGTTAAAATGCAAACCGCGCCAAATGTAGAAACTCCAAATCCCAGCGCTCCCAAAAAAGAAATCAGAAAACTTCATTGTTCACTGTGTAGCGTGAAATGGCGGGAATGGTGAGAATCTGTTCTTTACTTAGCAGCTAATAAAACTGATTTTTCTTACTATATTGCTAAAACGCGGTGCGGTGTTGTAGATTCGCTTGCAAACTAGAAAGGTCTCCACATGATTTACTTGTTCACGATTGTTTTCCGTTCCCACGCAGTTTTTAAAACAAGTCTCTTCCCCTTTTACCCGACGTAAAGGCATGTAGCATACGTGCACGTTTAAAGGTGGACTTGTGTAAAAGATCAAATTGCTGTAAACCTGAGTGCTTGTGGCAAACATGAATACTGTGCATACGGTATTTTAGATCTGAACTTAACTGAAATTATTTGCAAATTTTGAAGTTTATTGCAGATTTATTATTATACAGCGGAGATTTGTCATAAATGGAAAGGTTTCTCTCTCGCGTGTTGCGATCCAGATATTTCAAAACAAACAAGACGTGCTGCTGGGAACAGTTGCCCGGCGAACTACTTCGAACTTTCCTTTCGTAGACATTTTTTTTAAAAAAGTTACTTAAACAGCCACACATTTTCCTTCTGAAATAGTTCACTTTGGCCGATGTGCATTTGAAGTTTAGGAAATGTAAACGCTTCAAATCATAAGGTGAACTCCGATATATTTTGAACGACTAAGTAAAAGTGACATTCTGCATAAGAGAGGGATCCACTGGCCAACACATTGAAGCAAAACTATTAATGAGAAAATAAAATATTTTTGCTTTTTTATTGCAAAACCGTGTTTTTTAAAAAAAAATTGGAAATAGTAAAGGCAAAGAAAGATTACCTACTTTGGTAGAGCATTTGTCTTCGAAGAAGCATTCTCGGCGCACCATTCGGGTATCCCTGTAACAGGATGCACTCTTCGGGAAGAATCATGAAGAGGAACAATTTATTTGCTTAAAGATTTTCAGTGGCGTGATGAAATCACTAAGGCTGAGTAATCGCCCGGCCTGCTCCGTCACTTATAAAGGGAATTGTAAACAATTTTACAACACCAAGTTATAGTCCAGCAATTTTATTTTAAATTCACAAGCTTTCGGAGATTTTCTCCTTCCTCAGGCAAATGTTTCAGGATCTCCTTGAAGCCTACGCATTTATACATATTGAACAATACATGGTGTTTACAGACTGCCCCTGCAACTGCCCGTTGCCAAGGCAATCACCGTGTTCAGACAGAGAGGTGTCATCTGCAGAACCCCCGAATACACATTCAACAAAAAAACAAACAGGGAAAAAAAACAGAGAAAAAAAAACACAGAGAGAGGCAGAAACATCCGGAAGGCAGAGAGAGCCAGCAAATGACCCATTATATTAAAAACAGATAACATTTGTTCGCTGGTGGGGTAACGTGTAGCGTGACATGAACCCAAGATCCCGGTTGAGGCCGTCCTCATGGGTGCGGAACTTGGCTATCAATTTCTGCTCGACGATTTTGCGTTGTCGTGTGTCTCGAAGGCCGCCTTGGAGTACGCTTACCCGAAGGTCGGTGGATGAATGTCCATGACTGCTGAAGTGTTCCCCGACTGGGAGGGAACCCTCCTGTTTGGCGATTGTTGCGCGGTGTCCGTTCATCCGTTGTCGCAGCGTCTGCATGGTCTCGCCAATGTACCATGCTCTGGGGCATCCTTTCCTGCAACGTATGAGGTAGACAACGTTGGCCGAGTCACAGGAGTATGAACCATGCACCTGGTGGGTGGTGTCATCTCGTGTGATGGTGGTATCTGTGTCGATGATCTGGCATGTCTTGCAGAGGTTACCGTGGCAGGGTTGTGTGGCGTCGTGGACGCTGTTCTCTTGAAAGCTAGGTAGTTTGCTGCGAACGATGGTCTGTTTGAAGTTGGGTGGCTGTTTAAAGGCGAGTAGTGGAGGTGTGGGGATGGCCATAGCGAGGTGTTTGTCCTCATTGATGACATGTTGAAGGCTGCGGAGAACATGGCGTAGTTTCTCCGCTCCGGGGAAGTACTGGACGACAAAGGGTACTCTGTTGGTTGCGTCCCGTGTTGGTCTCCTGAGGAGGTATATGCGATTTTTTGCTGTGGCCCGTCGGAACTGTCGATCGATGAGTCGAGCGTCATATCCCGTTCTTACTAGGGCGTCTTTCAGCGTCTGTAGGTGTCCATCGCGTTCCTCCTCGTCTGAGCAGACCCTGTGTATTCGCAGGGCCTGTCCATAGGGGATGGCCTCTTTGACGTGGTTAGGGTGGAAGCTGGAAAAGTGGAGCATCGTGAGGTTGTCCGTGGGCTTGCGGTAGAGTGAGGTGCTGAGGTGCCCGTCTTTGATGGAGATTCGTGTGTCCAAGAAAGAAACTGATTCTGAGGCATTGGTTAAGGTCATGCCATGACAAAAAGGCCATTAAGACCATAGAGAGCATAAACTCACCAGGATGATGCCAGGGATTGCAAACTAGTTATGAAGAGAGACTTGAGATACCGGGACAATTTCCATTGGAGCAGAGAAGGCTAACAGGAGAATTAATAGAGGTTTTTAAAATTACTAAGAATTTTGATAGAGTACATAGGGAAAGACACTGGTTGGGAAGTGAGTGATCAATGCATGTTATTAAGAGAGGAGAGAGGTTAGGAGAAATTTTATGCAAAGGGTTGTGGGAGTCTGGAATGCTTTGCCACAGGGAAAGCAGAGAAAATTGCATCTTTTAAGGGAAAATTGGATAAATATTTGAAGCAAAGGAAGCTACAGAGCTATAGGGAAAAAGCAGAGCAGCAAGATTAGTTTTGGATTGCTCTAGCAAAATACCAGCAGAGATACATGGCTGAATGACCTTCTGTGCTGTACACTTCGATGGTTCTATAGTTAATTTCTATCCCAACAAAATGATTGGATTTATAATCTGAGTAGGTGAACATTTATGAGAATTCCATTGTTTGAATTGATTCAGGGAGATACACAAACATCAATTAAACCAGGATCCTATTATTTCTTTTAAAGTTTATGGCAGAGAATCTGAAATATATGGCAATATTTCATAGAAAGAGGATTGTAGGGTTAAATACTATGGCCCCAAAATTCCATGCGGTGAATTATGCCAAATTCGTGCTAATGTCTCTGGAGCTCAGCTTGCTGACATTCGAGCTGAATCCACAGAATTTCCTGGGTCAGCTCATTTGCATACCTATTGGAGGATTTCCAACACACATCCAATGTAAATCGGGAGTAATGTACTGAGGGTGCTTGGATTTTTAGAGTGCAGCCTTTAAAAAGCCAAATCTGACAGAAGACTGCAGTAGCAGACAATCTTCAACTAGACTTGGCTTTTTCACTTGCAAGTACCAGTTCAGAAACTGGCACCTTTCGACAGTGACCTAGAGAGCTTGGCACTTTGTGATGCACTGAGCACAAGTGTACAGGAGCAAGGGTAGGAGGAGAGGACAGCTCAAGACACATTCACTGGAATGCGAGCTGTGTACTAGCTCTAGCTTTGTCTCTCTCCAGCTCTGCTGGAGAGAGACAAAGATGATGACTTCAAAGGCCCAGGTTTCAAAGGACGAGTATTAGCTGCATACCAGGAACTGTCGGGTGTAGTGGACTATTTGTTAGGGGGGTTATGAAACATGATGGAGAGCGTGGAGGAGTCTACTTCGAACTTGTGCACGACAATCATGCATGGCATCAAGTCACTGCATCACCAGCATATGGTGACCTCTATGCAGACCGCAGTTAGGCACACTTTATAGGTGGTTCTGGCACCAGTGGTAGCATACTGAGGCCATGCAGGCTCTGGGCTCCATCATTTCCTCCAGCTTAACGTTACTTGAAGGAAAGCATGGATAAAGGATTCCTAGACATCGCAGCACTCCTACAGTCTGCTCTCCTGCAGATCACTGGGAGTGCTGAGGCGCCGCAACCAAGCAAGTGGCAGTGGCGCCACGGAAGAGGTGCATATCGGTCTCTCTCAGGATGACAGCACACCTGGTGTCCCCGCCACATCCTCGTCCAGTGCCAGTCATTGTGCTGCAAAGCCAGTTGAACCAGACTGCCCCGGCATCAGTCAAGGTGCCGCAGGCTGTAGCCGGGCCTTCTCATGCTCGAATTCGTCGAGATCACCGGCCCTGGCCATCTCAACTTCTCTCGTTGGAAGCCCAGCAGCCTCTACGACCCAAGCTGAAGTCACTCAAGGAGCACCTCGTAGGAGCACCAATGCTGTTCGTATCCTAACTCGCACCAAGTCCTGTTCACCCATCACCCCTGTGCTCGCCGACCTGCATTAGTTCCCGGTCTGGCAACGCCTCAATTTTAAAATTCGCACCCTTATTTACATATGCCTCCATGGCCTCACCTCTCCCTCTCTCTGTAACCGCCTCCAGCCCTACAACCCTCCGAGAACTCTGCGCTCCTCCAATTCTGGCCTCTGGCACATCCCCGATTTTCATCACTCCACCATTGGCGGCCATGCCTTCAGTTGCCTGGGCCCTAAGCTCTGAAATTCCTTCCCTTAACCTCTCCACCTCTCTACTTTCCTCTCTTCCTTTAAGGCGCTCCTTAAAACCTACCTCTTTGGCCAAGATTTTGGTCACCTGTCCTTATATCTTCTTATGCGGGTCGGTGTCAAATTTTGTTTGCTAACGCTCCTGTGAAGCACCTTGGGACATTTTAGCACATTGTAGGCGTTATATAAATGCTTGTTGTTGTTGTAGGATAGATAGAAGAGCAATTAAGACAGGCACTACAGGGTTGCACCAGGGTGAGCAGTAGTTAATGACAGGCGTAAAGATCACTGTAAATTACATTTTTTGTGCAGCATTTGTTTGGAGTGTATTTGATGACAATGCAAAAGGTTTTGTCTGAAAGCCCCATGCTTGTGTTTGGGTTCACTGCAACCCTAAGGGTGGAAGGATTGGGACTGATGTTAGGAGGGACAGGTGGTGCAGGGGAATAGTAAGTTTTCATCTGAAGTCATAGAGTCATAGAGTCATACAGCACGGATAGAGGCCCTTCGGCCCATCGTGTCCGCGCCGGCCATCAGCCCTGTCTACTCTAATCCCATATTCCAGCATTTGGTCCGTAGCCTTGTATGCTATGGCATTTCAAGTGCTCATCCAAATGCTTCTTGAATGTTGTGAGGGTTCCTGCCTCCACAACCCTTTCAGGCAGTGAGTTCCAGACTCCAACCACCCTCTGGGTGAAAAAGTTCTTTCTCAAATCCCCTCTAAACCTCCCGCCTTTTACCTTGAATCTATGTCCCCTTGTTATAGAACCCTCAACGAAGGGAAAAAGCTCCTTAGTATCCAGCCTATCTGTGCCCCTCAGAATTTTGTACACCTCAATCATGTCCCCCCTCAGCCTCCTCTGCTCCAAGGAAAACAAACCCAATCTTCCCAGTCTCTCTTCATAGCTGAAGCGCTCCAGCCCTGGTAACATCCTGGTGAATCTCCTCTGCACCCTCTCCAAAGCGATCACATCCTTCCTGTAGTGTGGCGACCAGAACTGCACACAGTACTCCAGCTGTGGCCTAACCAGTGTTTTATACAGCTCCATCATAACCACCTTGCTCTTATATTCTATGCCTCGGCTAATAAAGGCAAGTATCCCATATGCCTTCTTTACCACCTTATCTACCTGTTCCGCCGCCTTCAGGGATCTGTGAACTTGCACACCAAGATCCCTCTGACCCTCTGTCTTGCCTAGGGTCCTCCCATTCATTGTGTATTCCCTTGCCTTGTTAGTCCCTCCAAAGTGCATCACCTCGCACTTTTCCGGGTTAAATTCCATTTGCCACTGTTCCGCCCATCTGACCAACCCATCTATATTGTCCTGCAGACTGAGGCTATCCTCCTCACTATTTACCACCCTACCAATCTTTGTATCATCAGCGAACTTACTGATCATACCTTTTACATTCATATCCAAGTCATTAATGTAGACCACAAACAGCAAGGGACCCAGCACCGATCCCTGTGGTACCCCACTGGCCACAGGCTTCCAGTCACAAAAACAACCTTCGACCATCACCCTCTGCCTTCTGCCACTAAGCCAGTTTTGTATCCAAAGTGCCAAGGCACCCTGGATTCCATGGGCTCGTACCTTCTTGACCAGTCTCCTGTGGGGGACTTTATCGAAGGCCTTACTGAAATCCATGTATACCACATCCACTGCGTTACCCTCATCCACACGCCTAGTCACCCCCTCAAAAAATTCAATCAAATTAGTCAGACATGATCTTCCCTTGACAAAGCCATGTTGACTATCCCTGATTAATTCTTGCTTCTCCAAGTGGAGACTAATTTTGTCCTTCAGAATTTTTTCTGAAGGACAAAATTAGTCCTCCTCAATGAGCAGCTGTTGAAGAGCTCTTGCAGCTGACAGCATTGGTGGGCCTTACTCTTCCTCACTGTTTTGCATGGTCCCCCACCTCCATGTCTTCCTCTGCAGCTGGTTCGATGGGTTGGCCCCTTTGGATGGCAAAGTTGTGCAGCAGACAATCACAATCCTTGAGACTCTTTGTAGGCTATACTGCAGGGCATCTTCAGATCTATGTAGGCAGCGGAAGCGTTGCATCTGTGCTCCGGTTTCTGAGAGATGTCATTAGCCAGGGGAGGGTAGCCTTTGTCCCTAAGCAGCCAGCCTCTGACCCTCGGGGTGAAAGAGAGGAGGTTGGGGAGATTGAGGGTTGGCACACGATAAAGATATCATGGCAGCTACCAGGAAACCTGGCACAGACATGCATGATGTTCTGCATGTTGTCGCACATAAATTGGTCCTAGCAATACAACCTATATCCTTAGTTGTCTTCTTCATAGCCAACCTTACACTACTTGTGCATCTTTAATAAGTTATCAACGATTACTCCCAGGTCTCTTTCTTGATCTGTTAGCTTTAACAGGTAACCTGGCATGGTATAAACATGCCTGGAGTTTCCACATTGAAGGACATCTGCCACAAATGGGCCAGTTTCCCTAACTTATTTAAAATTGGCTTGCAGCCTACTGATTTAATCTGAATTACTACCCTGTGCACAATTTTATGTCATCTGTGAATTTACAAATGGTATCATAACCATATCATATCTCATCCAAATCATTAATGAGGTTGATGTGCAGCAATGGTCCCAAAATGTAGCCTTGTGGAGCACCACTCATGACCAAGCCCCATTCAGATTTAGTCTCATTAATGACAATGCTCTGCCAAAACCAATTACCTAGCCTGCATAATTTTTTTTAATAATCTGTAAGATCTAATTTTCTCCCATAGCCTTCCACTTAGCACTTTATCAAAGGCTTTTTGGAATCAACTATATAATATAAACAGGAGTAATATCATCCACTATTCTGGTCACATTCTCAAATAACTTGATCAGGTTAATGAAGCAGCACCTACGTTTCCTGAAACCATGTGGGGAATCCTGAATAACCATCAAACTCTCTAAGTGATCCTAAATCAGACGTCGTATAATGTGTTCCAGCAGCTTTGCTCTAAGTGATGTCAAAGTGATGGGCCTATAATTCCTAGGGTTTGATTTCTTGCCCTTAAGTAATAGGAGCACATTTGCCTTCAAGGAAACTAACCAAGACTTTAATGTGCTATTGAATATGTGAACCAGTGGCTCACCTACAATATCCCTCTCCATTTCCTTAAGCTTCTGTGCAGTACTGAGGGAGTGCTGCACTGCTGGAGGTGCCATCTTTCGGATGAGACGTTAAACCAAGATTCCGTCTTCCCTCTCAGGTGTACATAAAAGATCCCACGCACTATTCGAAGAGGAGCAGGGAGTTCTCCAAAACTACTTAATTGGCTGTAAAGTGCTTTGGGACGACCTGGCTAAGACACCAGGAGAACTCCTCTGGTCGTCTTCTTTTGGGCCATGGTATCTTTTATATCCACCTGAGAGCACCGCCAGGGCCTTCGTTTAATATATCATCCAAAAGACAGTCCCCTGACAGTACAGCACTCCCTCAGTACTGCACTGAGATCTCAACCAGATAATGTGCTTAAGTCTCTGGAGTGAGGCTTGAATCCATGAACTCTAACTCAGAAGCAAGAATGTTACTACTGAGCCAAGGCAGGCTTCACTTTACCATAAACAGTCTTTTTTATCCTAGGGACATACAAAATATCTTTGTCCATCAGGTTTGATTTAAATAAATTCAATTTTACTTCTGTATTGCAATTATTTTTACCTAACAGCACACCCCAATGTACCTTCCCCAAATTTATCCTCTTAAGTGAACCTTAGCCATCTTTTAATCGGGTACTAACATTAAATTATCCGCAGTAATAATTTATCTCACCAACTGAAATGTTATGATAGTTACTCCCCACATGGAGAACAGATAGCATCATACAATCAGTGCTAAGCACTACATCTAATAACTTGTTCTCTCCAGCACTTTCCCAAATATGTTGAACAACAAAGCATTGACAGTAACTACTACTAATGAATACTTGCCTCCCTCTAAACTTGGCTGCCTACTAATAGACCACATAATGGATGGATAATTAAAACCCCTTTAAATGACAACTCTACTCAGTTGCATTGCTAATTTGATTATAAATTTCCCTGCCTTGCTCAACTGGTTGCCCTGGAGGCCTATAACAAGTGCCAAGGATCAACTTTGGACCAACTCCCCGATCCAATTGCACCCAAACCCTTTCAAATCCCTGCTGCTGACCAAGATCCTCTCTCTCCATTACAATTATATCCACTTTTACAACCAAAGCCCCACCTTCTCCTTTCTGACCTCTCCTATCTTTTAATAATCCCTTAAAATTTTCAACTGTACTTCATCCATCTGAGTGGTGAGAATGTGGATCTTGCTATTACATGGAGTGGTTGAGGCTAATTGCATAGATACATTTAAGGGGAAGCTAGATAAGTATATGAGGGAGAAAGGAATAGAAGGATATGCTGATAGGGTGAGATGAAGTAAATAAAGTGGGAGGAGGCCCATGTAGAGCATAAATGCCAGCATAGACTGGTTGGGCCGAATGACCTGTTTCTGTGCTGTAAATTCTATGTAATCACTATTATTACCAAGGTTCAGATATATACCTATAACATCTAGATTCTGCATGAAAGCATATACCCGTAATTCCAATATTTTGGGGTGGACTTTTCTTCACTATCCTGTCTGAAATCAGGCAGCATGGCTGGAGAAAAGGAGCCCACCTCACCGCATCAACATGAATCCCCCTCCCCTACCCATGGTAGAACTGCTGCTGTCTGCTCTTTCCTCACGCCAGGAGAACTACGGTGGTAGACTCAGGGTAGCATCCGTAATGGCCCTCGATGCTCCAGATAGAGAGTAAAGGCTTAATAGAGGCCTCCTCTCCCTCCAACTTATCATGATGCCTTACCTGCTGAAGACCTTGGGCTCAGCTGAGTCCTTCAGTGGATGACTTTTTGGAGTCTTCAGGGCTTTGTGAACACTTTCAGTTTTCTTCAGGCCTCTTCTGTTGCTGCAGTGATGGTCCTGTTGCAGCACTGCCTGTATCTTTCTGGGGTACAGGAGCTGAGACACGGAGTTTCATTGTTGAAAACCCCACCGTTTAGTTGCGGGCAACGGGCTCTTTGGGGGTATATCCTCCCTAATTTTCAACGAGAGACATGAAAAATATGCCGGCAGTTATTATCCTAACATGGCTTATAAACAGGGTGACTACCACTTTCACTGAAAGGCCTGCCCTTACGTATCAAATTGGGAATAGCTAGAAGTCACTGGTGCTGACACTCATGATCCTCAAGCAGTTCTTCAACCTGTCCATAAAAGGGAAAATTCAAAAGCTGAAGTTATAAATTGTGTGAAGAACCTGAAATCTGCAACTAGGCTAAAAGATGAAGGAGAACCACTTGAGTGACAAAACATGTCAATGTGTCCAAGGAATCAATAGCAGCCTGTAGCTGCATCAAGGCATCTGCAGTATGCCCAAGGGCAAAGCTTGTCACTGGGTGATCCACTAAAAGAAGTTCTGATCACAGCATTGAGCTGCGATAACCTTTGATGAGAGAAAGTTGCCCAGTATATCTGCTGAAAAGCAACTCCCATTTGAACCTTGGCATGTGGAAAAATCTTGTATCACCATGAGTCTAGCTGCTTGGATTAACATTTTTCAGGGAAACGATCTGATTCCTTTACAGCTAACCTGAAACAATCCTGGAGAAATCTGCAACACAGAATGAGTGCAATGCTACAGCGGTGGTAAGGCAGACACTATACAGGGCAACTATATTAGGTGCAACTGAAGTCTACTCATGTAGACCTACCTAAAATCCTTGGATGAAAGTACACAGGTAGACAGGACAAACAATTCCCCCAAAAGGAGGCAAAAGGGAGAATTACAAATTTCAGGTCTATCTTAGTTATTCTCTTGGACTGGTGTTACCAGTCTGTCCTGTAAGTGGACCCGTGTTCCTCATGATCAGGAGTTTATTTTGTTACCTAATATCCAGGTGTATGATAACATAACCCGAGTTGTACCAATGGGAAACCCTTGCTTTATAAACTGGACATCATAATCCTCCATGACCTTCATGTGCTTTTCTCCAAACTTCCAAAAGGTGGAACTGCTGAATACTCTCCCCATAATATACAAAACAACAAAGCATACTACACCATCACTATTAGTGGGCTAAATACTCACTTTACTTTATCTTGCTGGTCAGTTCTAGCCGAAACCTGACCAACTCTCTCTTAATCTCCAGCCTAGGCCTTGGTCTGCCTATCACAGCGGGATTCACACCTGACCAAGAACAGATGCTTCTCTTTTGGAAGGTGAAATTCAACATTGGCGGGGGCGCATAACGGACGGTAGCTTATCAGCCGCCCATTGTACATCCCGCTCGATTTTCCATTCCGTTGACTTCAATGGAAATGAAATTGCGGCAGGGCATATAACAGGCCTCTGGACCACATTGGCATTGAGGGTGTCAAACATCTTTAGCTTCTGACAAATAATATGAGGAAACTGCAAATATTGGAATTTTTTTTTAAAAAGCAGAAAATGCTGGTCAGCAGATCAGTCAGAATCTATAGAGAGAAAAGACAAGTTTGGACATTTGCTGTACCCTTGATCCGAAGCTTTTGATCCTGTTGTGCAGGAGCAGGAAGGCGTAACAAAGTATGTCGTCGACAGTTCTATCAAACAGCACTTACCAATAACCTGCTCACCGATGCTCAGTTTGGGTTCCGCCAGGACCACTCGGCTCCAGACCTCATTACAGCCTTGGTCCAAACATGGACAAAAGAGCTGAATTCCAGAGGTGAGGTGAGAGTGACTAACCTTAACATTAAGGTAGCATTTGACCGAGTGTGGCACCAAGGAGCCCCAGTAAAATTGAAGTCAATGGAAATCAGGGGGAAAACTCTCTAGTGGCTGGAGTCATACTTAGCACAAAGGAAGATGGTAGTGGTTGTTGGAGGTCAATCTTCTCAGCCCCAGAACATTGCTGCAGGAGTTCCTCAGGGCAGTGTCCTAGGCCCAACCATCTTCAGCTGTTTCATCAATGACCTTCCCTCCATCATAAGGTCAGAAATGGGAATGTTTGCTGATGATTGCACAGTGTTCAGTTCCATTCGCAACCCCTCAGATAATAAAGGAGTCCGAGCCCGCATGCAGCAAGACCTGGACAACATCCAGACTTGGGCTGATAAGTGGCAAGTAACATTCGCACCAGACAAGTGCCAGGCAATGACCATCTCCAACAAGACAGAGTCTAACCACCTCCCCTTGACATTCAACGGCATTACCATCGCCGAATCCCCCACCATCAACAGCCTGGGGGTCACCATTGACCAGAAACTTAACAGGACCAGCCACATAAATACTGTGGCTACAAGAGCAGTTCGGAGGCTGGTTATTCTGCGGCGAGTGACTCACCTTCTGACTCCACAAAGCTTTTCCACCATCCACAAGGCACAAGTCAGGAGTGTGATGGAATACTCTTCACTTGCCTGGATGAGTGCAGCTCCAACAACACTCAAGAAGCTCGACACCATCCAGGACAAAGCAGCCCGCTTGATTGGCACCCCATCCACCACCCTAAACATTCGCTTCCCCCCACCACCGGCGCACTGTGGCTGCAGTGTGTACCATCCACAGGATGCACTGCAGCAACTCACCAAGGCTTCTTCGACAGCACCTCCCAAACCCGCGATCTCCACCACCTAGAAGGACAAAAGCAGCAGGCACATGGGAACAACACCATCTGCACATTCCCCTCCAAGTCACACACCATCCCGACTTGGAAATATATCGCCGTTCCTTCATCGTCGCTGGGTCAAAATCCTGGAACTCCCTTCCTAACAGCACTGTGGGAGAACCTTCACCACACGGACTGCAGCAGTTCAAGAAAGCGGCTCACCACCACCTTCTCAAGGGCATTAGGGATGGGCAATAAATGCTGGCCTTGCCAGCGACGCCCACATCCCATGAACAAATAAAAAAAATGTCAATCCTCCTCATCGTGCTCCAACTCCGGACTTTTGACCTCCAACTTTGCACACGGAGGTTGCTTAGAGGACTCTATGGGAGGTACTGACAGAGGGAAATTGAACTGTGGAGCTGGAGATGAAATATCAGGTTTAGCCAACCTACCATATCAATGGGCAAAGCTAGTGTATCCAGCTTCCAAAACAGAGTATCCTGCCATTCTGGTAGATTTGAGGAGTTCATTTCACCTGCAGGAGTGGAAAGTTGATGGAACGCAACATCTTTCAACATAGGAAGGAACGTACGAAGGAACATTGGAACAGGAGTAGGCCATTTAACCCTATGAGCCTGTTCCACCATTCAATTAGATCATGGCTGATCTGTATGTTAACTCCATCTACCCGCCTTGGTTCCGTAACCCTCAATACCCTTGCCTAGCAAAAATCTATCAATCTCAGTTTTGAAATTTTCAATTGACTCAGCCTCAACAGCTTTTTGGGAGAAGAGAGTTCCAGATTTCCACTACGCTTTGTGTGAAGAAGTGCTTCCTGACAACACCCCTGAACAGCCTAGCTCTAATTTTAAGTTTCGACAATTTAAATGACTCAGACTCTAAGGCTTTCTCACTCTGTAGGGCTCGACTTTGCACCAGAACTGTTTCCTGGAGATAGAGAGACCATTGCAGTATTTCTTTGTGAAAGAGGGAATCATAAAATTAGTTCCCTGTTGAGGTTACTATCAGCTGTTGAAAGTCCCAAATTTGGTCATATTTTTCTGAGCTAAAGATACCTCACTGAACAGAATCTGATTAGTGGAAAAGATGCTGTGGGACCCCAGAGTTGGTTCAATTAATTAATAAAGAAGGCATCATTAGTTTTGATCCCCAACTGATTGCATGAGGATATTGGTACCAGCAGTATCAACACAGCCCTTCAACTGGTACAAATGGAGATTTGACCTGTGAATAGATGTGGTCAATTCGGTACTAGCAGAGGGAAGGGTGGAGCAGGTCAGTACCGGGTGCTTTGAGTGAATGGAAAATCGGTAAACCTCTTTTTTAATGGTTTCCTAAAGCCAGGTTAAGTGGTTACTATGAGTCTTGCTAAAAAAAATGCTAAACAGTGATTCATGTTCATGCCTAGCAGAAAGGTAGTGGAGGCAACGGTCATGGCCATCTACAATGAAAAAGGCTTGTGTGTATTTAATACAAGACTTGAAACCTAATGTAGTCATTGTGAGAAGGTCCTGTCAAAGTGACAAAAGATTATATATTTTTCAAAACAGTAAAGTGCAACAAAACGCAATAGAAAAATGTAAAACTGAGGCAAAATTATGCAAAAATGAAATAATCATATAGAAATCTTCAAAAGAAACTGACTTGGCAGCTATCAGTTATAAGCATGAAAGGAGAGCAGAGTCAAATCCCAGTGCTGGGAAAAATGAACTTTCACAGCCATAACTTTCATATGTTCAACCTCATGATCTTGGCTACTGGGGCTACTTCTTAATAATTTTCACTCAGGCCCAATACAAAAGTCTGCTCCCTATGATCCAAACTGTGACCTTAAGGATGAAGTAATTGGGATAGTGAGTCACAGAGTGAACAATGAACCCTGTTATCAGTGAGGTACATATTGGCTATAATACGGGGTACCACCATACACTCCAACTTACTGTAAATATCAGACTGATGGACCATATGACCCAGACCAAAAACTACAAATCAAGTTATTTTCAAAAGTAATATTAAACAGAAGCAAGAGCAAAACAGCAAACTGAGCTGCAGCACAGGTGCTAACCTGACCTGTGCCTTTGAGGCTACCACTCTAAATAAACAAATCCAGGTAATCTTAGCTACTTATAAACTGCCACGGTCAATGAGAGAGCAACTGTAACTACTCAGTATTTTCTAGCTCCAGGTCAACATCAGCCACATAGCCACTCCACAATTTATACCTGTAGAAAGCAACTGTCTGAGGCAATTTTAGCAAGGAAAACCGTTTTATTACTTTTCCAGTCAAAGGAAGGTACCATCGAGATAAAGCACGGAACTTTCACTGCCTGGCAGGCTTCGCAGAACTCCAGGACAATATAACCGGAACCAATGTGGCCAACAGAGCTCCACATTCATCAGAGTTGCCAACTCTGGTTGGATGTATTCTTGGAGGTTTCATCACATGACCTCCCACTTCCAACCGCTTCGCCCAGTCAAACAGCCTTTTTTCCCCTTCTCCAATATTTTTAATCACTAATAAATGAAAGTTTTCAAAGAAAGTGAAAAAAAATCATTTTTTTAATGCCTGTATGATTTTTCTCCTGGGTTGTTCGCAGCAGTGTCCAGGAGATTAATCTTCAATTTCTGAAGACTCCAGGACAATCCTGGTGGGTTGGCAACCCTTCACATGAACCCAAAAGCATACATCAACAGGAAGGGTTTACCACTCATAAATGTTCAGATGGTTTCTGACCAGAGAAATGTGATCCTGGACATCAGTGTCATTGTCTAGGCAGCACCCATGATGTCTTTATTATGCAATAGTTGACATGCTTGCATTACTCGAAAATCCCAAGAGAATGAATGGCTGTTGGGAGACCATGGCTACTCTGGACAGTCATGGCCAATGACCCTAACTAGACACCACTATAATCCAGCAAAGTGCAAATACAATGTGGTCTATGCCACCACCTGAGTTGCTGTCAAGCACTCCATAAGGATCCTGAAGCAATGATTCCGTTGTTTGAACCACTACAGTCCAACCCATCTCCAAAATCATCAAATTTTGCCACCCAATGTGGAGTATGTTTGTAACTACACAATGGGGAGGTCCAAAGGGCTACAGGTCCAATGGAAGAGGGTGAGGAAAAAGAGGAGGGCAAGGAGGGAGCTAATGTACAGGCAGGGAGATTGTTGCAACATCCTGATGATCAGAAACTACTTCCAGTAATGGACACCTACTGCCACTAGTCAACTTTGTTTCTGCAATTAAAAACCAAATGTTGTTCCTCCCAAGAACATGGTACACATTGCCTCTACTGAAGCTGAACTACCATCTTTTAGTCCCCTCCACGACCTTAATGAAAATTATCCATACTAAGAAAAAATAAAAAGATTAATATTTATTTACATGGAAATGTGCTGTAAGCCATTTGCCCTTGCTACCCCTTGGCAACTACGTAAGCTGTGGTTTACCTACTCTAACCTAAGAATGTATCTTAGTGTTCCAAGAGGAAGGAGGAACTGTTGCAGCCCTGTTGAGATGACTGTGGCCTTGAGCCTCTGGTCAAGGGATATGGGGATCGGGCGGGAAAGTGGAGTTGAGGTCGAAGGTCAGCCATGATCTTATTGAATGGCAGAGCAGGCTTGAGGGGTCATATGGCCCCTACTCCTGCTCCTATTTCTTATGTTCTTATGTTCTGATGTCATGTTATGCCCCTACAACAGCAGGAGCCACAACCAACAATGCAGCGGTTTCCGCCACCTGTCCACTTTTATGCACTTCATCAATCCTTTGAGGGACCTGGCTGGAGTCAGTGGATGTCCGGACATCCTGAGAGGAAGCCACCTCATTGGACCCTTCTCCTGTCACTCCAGCTGGATGACCAATGACCTACATGAAAGCATGAGAGTAATCACTAACTACCTCCAAGTACTGTCCCATGACCCTCCCTATGGACAAATAGCTCAGCCCAAGAAGACATCATATGAGAAGAAAAAGAAATGCCAAAGAAGTCCATACTTAATCCTGATCACAAATGCCACATCCCTTCCCTTCCCTTCCAGCACTCCTCCACACATCCAGCTGAACTCCGGCACTGATCACATCCATTTTTTCTGTTCCAAAAAACAGGATATCTAACCAACCCAATGTAGATCAAGGTTATCTGCTTCAACTCCAATCGGTCCCTCCGTCCAGTACAAGTGACAGACTAGTATCAGGACTGCCCGGTCGCTGCATCATTCATTCCCATTCAAACACCTCTTTCAGAAAATATAAGCAGAGTACTGGCAGATATAATTTTTACTTCTTTCCATTTTGGCAGCCAATACATTATCAAAGAAGCATACGGGAGCTCGGATTGATGACCCATCCCTGTTTTCTTTCTGAGATTCCACGCCTTTCCGAACCGAGTTGTGGGGAATGGATTTCCTCCAAATGACCTAAATATATAATTAATCCTCATTCTTCCAATGTGAGTTTATCGCCTATAAGTCAACGGGTAAAGTGATCTCCTTGGAAAGACGACTTCCTTCAGTGTAATATTCTGTAAGTATACTCCTGGCAGATTCTCAGGTGCTTGGTCAGAGCTGGTGGTGATTTGAACACTGACCAGGAAGGGGAAAGTGAGTCAGACCGAGTAGACGCCAGGACATCTTTCTTTCCATTATATGATTTGAGATTTATTACGCAATGGTAGCCCAGATTTTGGATAAATCAGCCCCTGATCTAGAGGTACAGCTTGGGGTCTCCCAAAAATCCTAAATTGAATCCCTTGTGGATTTCTGGGCACAGTGAAGCCACATCTCTGTTCCACACTCCACCGATTATGAATTGCATGGGCGCTTTTTCAATGCTTGAGAAACGAGGCAAAATTCATACAAATAGGATCTATTTCCCCCGACCATGAACCTAAATTGTTAGACTGCTGGAGATATTGAATATTTGTGCAAGGTGTGGATTGCATGTCACCGGATCTTTCAGGTAGCTTGATGCTGTGGCCAAATCAGCTAATGGCTTTGTCAAGTAAATTTTCCCTTTAATGGGAGGCCTTCTCCAAAAAGCCGCAAAGCAACAATAGGCAGCAATACATACATTTGACATACAAATGCTGAGGTGTCCTGTTTCACCATCTGGCATAGTTACATCGCTCAGCTATCTCTCAGGATTTGCAATTTCGAGGGTTTAACCTTTGATAACTAGGTCTATTTAGCAGTTGGAAAATTATAAACGTAACAAACAAAACCTGATATCACTTCCAATATTAAAACATTAGAAAAGGATGTCCTTGCATAAGGTGATTTACTCTTTCCACAGGTCATATTAGCATCTGCAATCCTTTTGGACCTTAACTGGAGTCACCATTCGATGGAACTATCAATTACAGCCTGTTATCCTAACTTGACAGCTGTTTTTGGCAGTGACCACTGTAGAATACCTGCAAGAGCAGTCCCAATCATACCTTCCAGCTGTGACTCCTTTGCTCCCACCATATCTCCAAATATCAAGGTGGAAGCTCACTCCTGGTGGCCCAGTGGGAGGAATTTACCTCAGATGCATGGGTTTTAAAGACCATCAACAGAAACCATTCCCAATTTTAGAACAATCTTTTCTTGTTTTCATGGGATCATCCATCCCAACAATTCACGGGACCCTCAGTTGATAGACACACTTAGTCCACAGAGACTGATGACCTTGTATTGTCTTGCCTGCAACAGAACAAATTCAACCAGATCAGGAGAGGGATGGCTTATTTTTGTATTATTTCAGGGTACCCCAAAGTCTGGACAATTTTCAGTCTCTGAACACTGAACAAGTTCCTTCTAGAAGAGGAAAAGTTCAAGATAGTGACACTGGCTTTGGTCCAGGAGACTAGCTGGTGGTTAGAAAGCAAATTGCCATACAATGATCCATTGTAATGAAAAATATTTATGGTTCAAATACCAAGGCCACGGTTACAAGTACAAGGTTCCCTTTCGTTAGCTCCCAGAGTATTCACAAAATACTTTTCTGTCATTGTGGTACATCGCATACTGTGTTCTTTGCATGTCTATCTTTATTTAGATGATCAGCCAATGACAGATTATGCCACACAGTATATGGCATATGAGCCATACAGTTAAACAATCTCAGTAAAGGTGGTCAGCACGACAATTGATCTTAACATTTGCCTACGAGGAAGGGAAAAAAAAGTTGCCGAGGGTTCTCACTCAATTGCTGCCCACTGACTGTATCTAGAAGCATATGTGCATGTTGGACAAGGATAACCCCCTCTTCATGGTCAAATGTCACAAATGAAGAATGCCCATTTAGGCATGGTATTGAATAGCTGCTAGAAACCATGGAAATACATCCAAGTATGAGTCACCGCTTTCAGGAGAAATTGGGGTAGAAAAGAGAAAAATAAGATGAGGGCAGCAAAAGGATCATTATTCTTGGTCACAGGAAGTTCAGTTTTTAAAAATTGTGATTTCATGACTGGCTTCTAAAGTTGTTTTAAAAATAAATCATACAGGATAAGAACATACTTTTCAAAAATAAAAACTACTAGCTATCTTACTAGTTGTACCCGTCTACATAACAATGGTGACAGCACTTCAAAAGGTAATTCATTGGATGTGAAGCACTTTAGGACACCCTGAAGGCATGATAAAATACAACATAAATGCAAGTTCTTTCTTTTCTCTACTACTTGTATGAAACTTCAGAAGTAAAGTGGGATGCTAACTTAGTTGAATGTGTAATGCAGTGAATGCTGGCTCTGTGGATCTTTCAACAAGGAACTGCATGAATTTTGTTTCAGGGTAATTAGGGGCAGAAATGATGTCACCAAACTGCTATTGGACAGAACAAGCTCTGTAAATGAATGACCTTTTCATAACTCCACAGATTTATTTTGTGAATTGCTAAGTCTGTCAGTGAGATGACTATACTGTTACAGAATCATAGAATGATACAGCACTGGAGGACCATCGGCCCATCATGCCTATGCCAGTTCTTTGAAAGAGCTGTCTAATTAGTCCCACTCCCCGACACTTTCCCCAAAGCCCTGCAAATTTTTCCACTTCAACTATTTATCCAATTCCCTTTTGAAAGTTATTAATGAATCTGCTTCCACCACCTTTTCAGGCAGTGCATTCCAGATCATAACAACTCGCTGCATAAACGATTTTCTTCCTCATGTCACCTCTGGTTCTTTTGCCAATTACCTTAAATCTGTGTCCTCTGGTTACCGACTCTTCTGCAACTAGAAACAGTTTCTCCTTATTTACTCTATCAAAACCATTCATGATTTTGAACACCTCTATCAAATCTCCTCTTAACCTCCTCTGCTCCAAGGAGAACAACCCCAAATTCTCTAGTCTCTCCACATAACTGAAGTCTTTCATTCCTGGTACCATTCTAGTAAATCTCTTCTGCACCCTTTCTAAAGTGTGGTGCCCAGAATTGACCAAAATACTCCAGCTGGGGCCTAACCGGTGTTCCATAAAGATTTAGCATAACTTCTTTGATTTCACACTCTAAGCCTCAATTTATAAAGCCAAGGATCCCGTATGTCTTTTTAACAATCTTTTCAACTTGTTCTGCCACCTTCAAATACTTGTGTATTGGTGCACCCCCCGGTCTCTCTGTTCCTGCACCCCCTTTAAAATTGTACCATTTAGTTGATATTGCCTCACCTCATTCTTCACACCAAGATGAATCACTTCACACTTCTCAACGTTAAATTTCATCTGCCATGTGTCTGCCCATTTCACCAATCTGTCTACATCCTCCTGAAGTCTGTTACTAACTTCCTCACTCTTTACAACTATGGCCATCACCAAGAGTGGCTCGGAAGCACCACGACTGACCGAGCTGGCCGAGTCCTGAAGGACATAGCTGCCAGACTGGGCCTGCGGCAGGTGGTGAGCGAACCAACACAAGGGAAAAACTCACTTGACCTCGTTCTCACCAATCTACCTGTCGCAGATGCATCTGTCCATGACAGTATTGATAGGAGTGACCACCGCACAGTCCTCATGGAGTCGAAGTCCCTTCGCACTGAGGACACCATCCGACGTGTTGTGTGGCACTACCACCTGCTAAATGGGATAGATTCAGAACAGATCTAGCAGCTCAAAACTGGGCATCCATGAGGCGCTGTGGGCCATCGGCAGCAGCAGAATTGTATTCCAACACAATCTGTAACCTCATGGCCCAGCATATTCCTCACTCTACCATTACCAACAAGCCAGGGGATCAACCCTGGTTCAATGAGGAGTGTAGAAGAGCATGCCAGGAGCAGCACCAGGTGTACCTAAAAATGAGGTGCCAACCTGGTGAAGCTACAACTCAGGACGACATGCATGCTAGACAGCGGAAGCAACATGCTATAGACAGAGCTAAATGATTTCACAACCAACGGATCAGATCAAAGCTCTGCAGTCCTGCCACATCCAGTCGTGAATGGTGGTGGACAATTAAACAACTAATGGGAGGAGGAGGCTCTGCAAACATCCCCATCCTCAATGATGGCGAAGTCTAGCACGTGAGTGCAAAAGACAAGGCTGAAGCGTTTGTAACCATCTTCAGCCAGAAGTGCCGAGTAGATGATCCATCTTAGCCTCCACCCGATATTCCCACCATCACAGAAGCCAGTCTTCAGTCAATTCGATTCACTCCACGTGATATCAAGAAACGGCTGAGTGCACTGGATACAGAAAAGGCTATGGGCCCCGACAACATCCCGGCTGTAGTGGTGAAGACTTGTGTTCCAGAACTAGCCACGCCTCTAGCCAAACTGTTACAGTACAGCTACAACACTGGCATCTACCCGACAATGTGGAAAATTGCCCAGGTATGTCCTGTCCACAAGAAGCAGGACAAATCCAATCCGGCCAATTACCGCCCCATCAGTCTACTCTCAATCATCAGCAAAGTGATGGAAGGTGTCGTCAACAGTGTTATCAAGCGGCACTTACTTACCAATAACCTGCTCACCGATGCTCAGTTTGGGTTCCGCCAGGACCACTCGGCTCCAGACCTCATTACAGCCTTGGTCCAAACATGGACAAAAGAGCTGAATTCCAGAGGTGAGGTGAGGTGAGAGTAACTGCCCTTGACATCAAGGCAGCATTTGACCGAGTGTGGCACCAAGGAGCCCTAGTAAAATTGAAGTCAAAGGGAATCAGGGGGAGAACTCTCCAGTGGCTGGAGTCATACATAGCACAAAGGAAGATGGTAGTGGTTGTTGGAGGCCAATCATCCCAGCCACAGGGCATTGCTGCAGGAGTTCCTCAGGGCAGTGTCCTAGGCCCAACCACCTTTAGCTGCTTCATCATTGACCTTCCCTCCATCATAAGGTCAGAAATGGGGATGTTCGCTGATGATTGCACAGTGTTCAGTTCCATTCGCAACCCCTCAGATAATGAAGCAGTCCAAGCCCGCATGCAGCAAGACCTGGACAACATCCAGGCTTGGGCTGATAAGTGGCAAGTAACATTCGCGCCAGACAAGTGCCAGGCAATGACCATCTCCAACAAGACAGAGTCTAATTACCTCCCCTTGACATTCAACGGCATTACCATCGCCGAATCCCTCACCATCAACATCCTGGGGGTCACCATTGACCAGAAACTTAACTGGACCAGCCATACACATACTGTGGCTACAAGAGAAGGTCAGAGGTTGGGTATTCTGCAGCGAGTGACTCACCTCCTGACTCCCCAAAGCCTTTCCACCATCTACAAGGCACAAGTCAGGAGTGTGATGGAATACTCTCCACTTGCCTGGATGAGGGCAGCTCCAACAACACTCAAGAAACTCGACACCATCCAGGACAAAGCAGCTCGCTTGATTGGCACCCCATCCACCACCCTAAACATTCACTCCCTTCACCACCGGCGCACTGTGGCTGCAGTGCGTACCATCCACAGGATGCACTGCAGCAACTCGCCAAGGCTTCTTTGACAGCACCTCCCAAACCCGCGACCTCTACCACCTAGAAGGACAAGAGCAGCAGGCGCATGGGAACACCACCACCTGCACGTTCCCCTCCACGTCACACACCATCCCGACTTGGAAATATATCGCCGTTCTTTCGTCGTCGCTGGGTCAAAATCCTGGAACAGCACTGTGGGAGAACCTTCACCACACGGACTGCAACGGTTCAAGAAGGCGGCTCACCACCACCTTCTCAAGGGCATTTAGGGATGGATAATAAATGCCGGCCTCGCCAGCGATGCCCACATCCCATGAACGAATAAAAAAAAACACCCTTGATGCCATCCATTGGGTCACCCTACAGTGGGTGTATGTGTAGTTGCATGACTACTTTGTGCAGGTGCCTGTTGCGCACACTGTGTTGTGTAGCTCCATGTGGCGGAGATGGACAGCATGCCTGGTGAGGCCGGTGATGTTGCTCGTCCTCCAATGGAGTGATGAATGCAGCAATGGAACCCCCCGCTCCCATCCTGACGGTGTGAGTGTGAGGGGGTCCACATAGTAGGTAAATGTGTTTGAACAGCAGAGTTTAGGGTGTGATTTAATAATTTGGAGTGTGGAGACAACGGTGTGGCAGGCAAAACTTTGTCTGAGGTGACAGAATGCCCTGCTGCAATGAATGAGGGTTTACCCCGCACCTTTGCAGCTGCCACTGGCTGCTGGCTGCAACACATTTATTTAAACAGGGAGTGTTTCCCCCAGCATGGGAAACACGCTCTGGGTAGTCCAAAATCCGAATCCTCCTAAAATCTCCAACTAATGAGGTCTGTAAACAACCTCAAGTACCCAGATAATGATCTTACTTGGGATCCCGCTGGCTTTGATTGCCGTTGGAATCCCGCATGCGGGGGCTGCGCGCGCACCGATTCGCATCATTGGGGAAGCCGGAAGTGGGCGGGTTGGAGCCGGGCTCCGGACCTGCTCCGGGAATCCCCAATTTTAGGAGCCCCCCTGCCACGAACACACCCGCTCAGCCATCTGAAAATTGACCCTTTGTGTCCTCATCGGAACTTACTTTCCCACCTAGCTTTGTATCAGCAGCAAACTTGGATACATTACACTCAGCCCCCTCATCTAAGTCATTAATATAGATTGTAAATAACTGAGGCCCAAGCACTGATCCTTGCGGCACCCCAATAGTGACAGCCTGCAACCTGAGAATAACCCGATTATCCCTACTCTCTGTTTTCTGTCCTTTAACCAATCCTCAATCCATGCTAATATATTACCCCCAACCCCATGAGCCCTTACCATGTGTAACAACCTGTTATGTGGCACCTTATCGAATGCCTTTTGAAAATCCAAATGTACTACATCCAATTGTTCCCCTTTATCTACCCTATATATATCCTCAAAAAACTCTAATAAATTTGTCAAACACAATTTCACTTTCATAAAACCATGTTGACACTGTCTAATGATATTATGATTTTCTAAGTGCCCTGTTACCACTTCCTTAATAATGGATTCCAGCATTTGTCCGACAACCGATGTCAAGCTAACTGGCCTGTCGTTCCCTGTTTTCTCCTTCTTGAATAGTGGGGTAACATTTGCTACCTTCCAGTCCACTGAGATCGTTCCAGAATCTCGAGAATTTTGGAAGATCATAACCAATGCATCCACCATCTCTGCAGCCACCTCTTTTAGAACCCTAGGGTGTAGGCCATCAGGTCCAGGGGATTTGTTGGTTTTTAGTCCGATTAGTTTGTCCAGTACTTTTTCTCTAGTGATATTAATTGCTTTAAGTTCCTCACTCTCATTTACCCCTTGGTTCCCCACTATTTTTGGTATGCTTTTTGCATCTTCTACTTTGAATACTGTTACAAAATATTTGTTTAACGCATCTGCCATTTTTTGATTCCCCATTATGATTTCTCCTGTCTCAGCCTCTAAGGGACCAATATTTACTTTTGCTACTCTCTTCCTTTTTATATACTTGTAGAAGCTCTTACAATCCATTTTTATATTTCTTGATAGTTTACTTTCGTATTCTATTTTCTCCCTTATCATCAATTTTTGGTTGTCCTTTGTTGGTTTCTGAAACTCTCCCAATCCCTCGGCTTATTACTCTTCGTGGCAACATTATAGACCTCTTCTTTCAATCTAATACTCTCCTTAACTTCTTTAGTTAGCCATGGGTGAATCACTTTTCCCATGGAATTTTTATTTCTCAATGGAATGTATATTTGATGAGAATATTGAAATATTTGCCATTGCTTTTCAACTGTCAAACCCTTCAATTTAATTTCCCAATCTAGCTTTGACAACTCGCCCCTCATACCTATGTAATTGGCTTTATTGAAGTTTAAGACTCTAGTTTCTGACTTAAGTACGTTACTTTCAAACTCAATGTGAAATTCTATCATATCATGATCACTCTTCCCAAGAGGATCCTTCAGTGTGAGATTACTAATTAACCCTATCTGATTACATAATACAAGATCTAAAATAGCCTGTTCCCTGGTTGGTTCTCTGATGCATTGGCTCTAGGAAACTGTCTCAACTGTCTTCCAAACTACCTTTGCCAATCTGATTTGTCCATTCTATATGCAGATTAAAGTCCCCCATGATGACTGCATTTCCTTTGATACAAGCTCCCATTATTTCATGGTTAATAATCTGTCCAACGGTATTGCTATTATTAGAGGGCCTTTAAACTACTCCCACCAGTGTTTTTTTTATTCGTTCATGGGATGTGGGCGTCGCTGGCGAGGCCAGCATTTATTTCCCATCCCTAATTGCCCTTGAGAAGGTGGTGGTGAGCCGCCTTCTTGAACCGCTGCAATCCATGTGGTGAAGGTTCCCCCACAGTGCCGTTAGGAAGGGAGTTCCAGGATTTTGACCCAGCGACGATGAAGGAACGGCGATATATTTCCAAGTCGGGATGGTGTGTGACTTGGAGGGGAACGTGCAGGTGGTGTTGTTCCCATGTGCCTGCTGCCCTTGTCCTTCTCGGTGGTAGAGATCGCGGGTTTGGGAGGTGCTGTCGAAGAAGCCTTGGCGAGTTGCTGCAGTGCATTCTGTAGATGGTACATACTGCAGCCACAGAGCGCCGGTGGTGAAGGGAGTGAATGTTTAGGGTGGTGGATGGGGTGCCAGTAAAGCGGGCTGCTTTGTCCTGGATGGTGTCGAGCTTCTTGAGTGTTGTTGGAGCTGCACTCATCCAGGCAAGTGGAGAGTATTCCATCACACTCCTGACTTGTGCCTTGTAGATGGTGGAAAGGCTTTGGGGAGTCAGGAGGTGAGTCACTCGCCGCAGAATACCCAGCCTCTGACCTGCTCTTGTAGCCACAGTATTTATATGGCTGGTCCAGTTAAGTTTCTGGTCAATGGTGACCCCCAGGATGTTGATGGTGGGGGATTCGGCGTTGGTAATGCCATTGAATGTCAAGGGGAGGTGGTTAGACTCTGTCTTGTTGGAGATGGTCATTGCCTGGCACTTGTCTCGCGCGATTGTTATTTGCTTTTCTGCCCCTTGTTATTTCTAATTTCCACCCATACTGATTCTACTTCCTGATCTTCCAAGCCAAGATCCTTTCTCACCACTGTCCTTATGTCATCCTTTATTATTAGGGCTACACCCCCTCCTTTTCCATTCTGCCTGTCTTTTTTAAATGTCATGTACCCTGGAATATTTAGTTCCCAACCTTGGTCATTTTGCAACCATATCTCTGTAATGGCTATTAGGTCAAATCCATTTATCTCTATTTGTGCAACTAATTCACCTATCTTGTTACAAATGCTCTGTGCATTCTGATAATGAGCCTTTAATTTTGTCTTCTTACCTTTTTTTTCTGCTTTGACCTTATTTGTTGTTGCACTACTATTGATAAACTCTCTGTCCCTTCCTGCCGCACACTGCTTATCTTCACCCAAGTCACCGCTCTGTTCTGTTGTCTTAACTTTTCTCATTAGATTTCTAAATTTCCCCTCACCTGACCCCTCCCCCTCCACCTTTTTAGTTTAAAGCCCTATCTACAGCCCTAATTATTCAATTCACCAGGACACTGGTCCCAGCTCAGTTTAAGTGGAGCCCGCCCCATCAGAACAGCTCCCTCTTTCCCCAGTGCCCCATGAATAGAAACCCCTTCCTCCCACACCACTCTTTAAGCCACACGTTTAACTCTCCAATCTGTTTGACCCTATGCCAATTTGCACGTGTCCCAGGTAGTAATCCAGAGATTATTACCTTTGAGGTTCTGCTTATTAATTTAGACCCGAGCTCCTCAAACTGTCTGAGCAGAACCTCATTCCTAGTTCTATCTATGCTGTTGGTTCCTACGTGGACCACAGCAACTGGATTCTTCCCCTTATGCTCCAAGTTCTTCTCCAGCTGCGAGGAGATGTCCTTAACCCTGGCACCAGGCAATACAATCTTTGGGCAGGCAATACAATCTTCGGGACTCATCGGTCGCAGCTACAGAGAACAGTGTCTGTCTCCCTGACTATACTATCCCCTACCACTACCACATTCCTTTTTACTCCCCCTACTTGAAAGGCCTCCTATACCACAATGCCAGGGTCAGTTTGCCCATCCTTCCTGCAGTCCTGGTTCTCATCCACACAGGTAGCAAGTACCTCATACCTGTTGGACAAGGTCAAAGGCTGAGGCTCCTCTATCACTGGATCCTGGGTCCCCATCCCTGCCTGAGTCGCAGTCACACCTTCCTCTTCCTGAACACTGAACGAATCTAAACTACTACCTAACCTAAGGGGTGTGACTGCCTCCTGGATCAAAGTGTCCAGGTAAATCTCCCACTCCCTGAAGCATCGCAATGTCTGCAGCTCGGACTCCAGCTCAATAACTCTGAGCCGAAGTTCCTTGAGTTGCAGACACTTACTGCAGATGTGGTCGCTCGGGCTCTCGCTCGTTACCACTAACTCCCACATGCCACAGTTACGACACATCACCTGCCCTGCCATCACTTGCACAAACAGAATTTATTTATATACTTTATAGCGTTTTTAATCTCCAGCCAGTCTTAGTTTTATTAACTAATTAATTTATTTGGTTAAAGTTATTGATTTAAATTCTTAGTTAAACCCCTGCCCTCACTTACAGAAAAAAAAAGTAATACTCACCAACCAATCACCTACTTGCTGTCCTGTGATGACATTCTTTCAATTTCTGCCTGTGGTGAGTTGACTCCGACTGTGTCCCGCCCTCTCTCTCCCCTCGGGCTCTATCACCTCCCGCCCCCTCTCTCCCCTCGGGCTTTATCACCTCCCGCCCCCTCTCTCCCCTCGGGCTTTATCACCTCCCGCTCCCTCTCTACTCTCGGGCTTTATCACCTCCCGCCCTCACTCCCCCCTCGGGCTTTATCACCTCCCGCCCCCTCTCTCCCCTCGGGCTTTATCACCTCCCGCTCCCTCTCTACTCTCGGGCTTTATCCCCTCCCGCCCCCTCTCTCCCCTCGGGCTTTATCACCTCCCGCCCTCTCTCTCCCCTCGGGCTTTATCACCTCCCGCCCTCTCTCTCCCCTCGGGCTTTATCACCTCCCGCCCTCTCTCTCCCCTCGGGCTTTATCACCTCCCGCCCTCTCTCTCCCCTCGGGCTTTATCACCTCCCGCCCTCTCTCTCCCCTCGGGCTTTATCACCTCCCGCCCTCTCTCTCCCCTCGGGCTTTATCACCTCCCGCCCTCTCTCTCCCCTCGGGCTTTATCACCTCCCGCCCTCACTCTCCCCTCGGGCTTTATCACCTCCCGCCCTCTCTCTCCCCTCGGGCTTTATCACCTCCCGCCCTCTCTCTCCCCTCGGGCTTTATCACCTCCCGCCCCCTCTCTCCCCTCGGGCTTTATCACCTCCCGCCCCCTCTCTCCCCTCGGGCTTTATCACCTCCCGCCCTCTCTCCCCCCTCGGGCTTTATCACCTCCCGCCCTCTCTCTCCCCTCGGGCTTTATCACCTACCGCCCTCACTCTCCCCTCGGGCTTTATCACCTCCCGCCCTCTCTCCCCCCTCGTGCTTTATCACCTCCCGCCCTCACTCTCCCCTCGGGCTTTATCACCTCCCGCCCTCACTCTCCCCTCGGGCTTTATCACCTCCCGCCCTCTCTCCCCCCTCGGGCTTTATCACCTCCCGCCCTCTCTCCCCCCTCGGGCTTTATCACCTCCCGCCCTCTCTCTCCCCTCGGGCTTTATCCCCTCCCGCCCTCTCTCTCCCCTCGGGCTTTATCACCTCCCGCCCTCTCTCTCCCCTCGGGCTTTATCACCTCCCGCCCTCTCTCTCCCCTCGGGCTTTATCACCTCCCGCCCTCTCTCTCCCCTCGGGCTTTATCACCTCCCGCCCTCTCTCTCCCCTCGGGCTTTATCACCTCCCGCCCTCTCTCTCCCCTCGGGCTTTATCACCTCCCGCCCTCTCTCTCCCCTCGGGCTTTATCACCTCCCGCCCTCTCTCTCCCCTCGGGCTTTATCACCTCCCGCCCTCTCTCTCCCCTCGGGCTTTATCACCTCCCGCCCTCTCTCTCCCCTCGGGCTTTATCACCTCCCGCCCTCACTCTCCCCTCGGGCTTTATCACCTCCCGCCCTCTCTCTCCCCTCGGGCTTTATCACCTCCCGCCCTCTCTCTCCCCTCGGGCTTTATCACCTCCCGCCCCCTCTCTCCCCTCGGGCTTTATCACCTCCCGCCCCCTCTCTCCCCTCGGGCTTTATCACCTCCCGCCCTCTCTCTCCCCTCGGGCTTTATCGCCTCCCGCCCTCACTCTCCCCTCGGGCTTTATCGCCTCCCGCCCTCTCTCCCCCCTCGGGCTTTATCGCCTCCCGCCCTCTCTCCCCCCTCGGGCTTTATCACCTCCCGCCCTCACTCTCCCCTCGGGCTTTATCACCTCCCGCCCTCTCTCCCCCCTCGGGCTTTATCACCTCCCGCCCCCTCTCTCCCCTCGGGCTTTATCACCTCCCGCCCTCTCTCCCCCCTCGGGCTTTATCGCCTCCCGCCCCCTCTCTCCCCTCGGGCTTTATCACCTCCCACCCTCTCTCTCCCCTCGGGCTTTATCACCTCCCGCCCTCTCTCTCCCCTCGGGCTTTATCACCTCCCGCCCTCTCTCTCCCCTCGGGCTTTATCACCTCCCGCCCTCTCTCCCCTCGGGCTTTATCACCTCCCGCCCTCTCTCTCCCCTCGGGCTTTATCACCTCCCGCCCTCACTCTCCCCTCGGGCTTTATCACCTCCCGCCCTCTCTCTCCCCTCGGGCTTTATCACCTCCCGCCCTCTCTCTCCCCTCGGGCTTTATCACCTCCCGCCCTCTCTCTCCCCTCGGGCTTTATCACCTCCCGCCCTCTCTCTCCCCTCGGGCTTTATCACCTCCCGCCCTCTCTCTCCCCTCGGGCTTTATCACCTCCCGCCCTCTCTCTCCCCTCGGGCTTTATCACCTCCCGCCCTCACTCTCCCCTCGGGCTTTATCACCTCCCGCCCCCTCTCTCCCCTCGGGCTTTATCACCTCCCGCCCTCACTCTCCCCTCGGGCTTTATCACCTCCCGCCCTCACTCTCCCCTCGGGCTTTATCACCTCCCGCCCTCTCTCCCCCCTCGGGCTTTATCACCTCCCGCCCTCACTCTCCCCTCGGGCTTTATCACCTCCCGCCCCCTCTCTCTACTCTCGGGCTCTATCTCCTCCCGCCCTCTCTCTCCCCTCGGGCTTTATCACCTCCCGCCCTCTCTCTACTCTCGGGCTCTATCTCCTCCCGCTCTTGCTCTACTCTCGGGCTTTATCACCTCCCGCCCTCACTCTCCCCTCGGGCTTTATCACCTCCCGCCCTCTCTCTACTCTCGGGCTCTATCTCCTCCCGTTCTTGCTCTACTCTCGGGCTCTATCACCTCCCGCCCTCTCTCTACTCTCGGGCTTTATCCCCTCCCGTTCTTGCTCTACTCTCGGGCTCTATCTCCTCCCGCCCTCTCTCTACTCTCGGGCTCTATCTCCTCCCGCCCTCTCTCTACTCTCGGGCTCTATCTCCTCCCGCCCTCTCTCTACTCTCGGGCTCTATCTCCTCCCGCCCTCTCTCTACTCTCGGGCTCTATCTCCTCCCGCTCTTGCTCTACTCTCGGGCTTTATCGCCTCCCACTCTCGCTCTCCCCTCGGCCTTTATCACCTCCCGCCCTCTCTCTCCCCTCGGGCTTTATCACCTCCCGCCCTCTCTCTACTCTCGGGCTTTATCGCCTCCCACTCTCGCTCTCTTCTACTAATTTCAGAAATTCCTCCCCAACTCTGCACTTGACGCTGTTATTTTCCCAGTTTATAGTAGGATAATTGAAGTCCTCCATTATCACAACTCTAAAGTTGTTGCATCTTTTTGTAATTTACCTGCAAATTTGCTCCTTTATCGCCTTCCCTCTATTTGATTGTCTATCATATACACCCAGCAGCATAATAGCTCCTATATTGTTCCTTCATTCTAACCAAATAGATTCTGTCTTTGAACCAAGTACATTATCCCTTTCCAGTGCTGTAACAGTATCTTTGATCAATACTGCCACCTCCCCCCATCCTTTTTTTCCTTCTCTATCTTTTCTGAATACATTGTAGCCAGGAATATTAAGTGCCCATTCCTCCCTTTGTTTGAGCCAGGTCTCAGTTATTGCCACTATATCATAATCCCACGTGACTACTTGTGCCTGTAGCTCACCAACCTTATTTACCATTGCTCCCTACATTTACGCACATGCACTCCAAACCCATCTTTGTCTGCCTCGCATTTCTCCCCCGTCTAATCTCTCCCATTTCTTAACCAGTCTTTATTCTAATGCTGTTTGTCTCTCCTAGTTCTCCGTGCACCTTGTTTGTTGTCTTTAAAGCTTCATCCTGATGCCCTTCCCCCTGCCAAATTAGTTTAAACCCTCCCCCACAACACCATTTAATCTCCCTGCGAGGACATTGGTTCCGGCCCTATTGAGGTGCAACATGTTCATCTTGCACAGGTCCCACCTGCCCCAGAACTGGCCCCAATGCCCCAGGGATCTGAAGCCCTCCCTCCTGCACCATTTCTCCAGCCACGCGTTAACCTGTTATCCTTATCTTACTGCTCCTATACTCACTGGCACGTGGCACTGGGAGTAATCCAGAGATTACTACCTTTGAGGTCCTGCTCTTTAACTTCCTCCCTAGCTCCTGAAACTCTGTCTGTCGGACCTCAAACCTTTTCCTTCCTATGTCATCGGTTCCAATGTGGACCATGACGTCTGACTGTTCCTCTTCCCCCGCAAATATTCTGCACCCGTTCAGTGATGTCCTTTACCCTGGCACCAGGGAGGCAACACACCATCCGAGACTCATGTCGACGGTTGCAGAAACGCCTGTCTATCCCCCACCGAGTTCCCTATGACCACTGCATTTCTACATGTTGCTGTGCCTTCCTGTGCAGTCATTTGCCGCACAGTGCCGTGGATGTGCACGAGACTGCATTCTCCTGAGGTATCGTCCCCCTCACCAGTATTCAGCACTGAAAACCAGTTTGAGAGTGCCACACTCCTGGAGGATTCCTGCACAGCCTGTCTCTTCCCACCCTGCCGGATGGCCACCCACTTGAGCTCTCTGTAGCTGCGGGGTGACCATCACCTGGAACGTGTGCTCCAGGAAATTCTCAGCCTCCCATATGCTCTGCAGTGACTCCAGCCGCTCAAGCTCAGGAACCCTCAGCTCAAACAATTGGAGGCACTTCCTGCACACATGATTATCCAGGACACATGAAGCATCCTGGAATTCACACATGACACAGGAATTGCAGGCAATGGGTCTCAGCTGTCCCATTACTTTGCTTAAAAGTCTATCTACTTGCATTATATATATATATATATATATGTGTGTGTGTCACTTATGTTTTAGGTTTAATATCCTGTTGCTCCTATTTATTATTTATTTATTGGCCTGTAAATTGTTCTGAGTGGCAAACCAACAATGCTCACCGCTCAATAGATTTAAACTCACCCACTAAGTTACTGGGTTCTTTTTGGCGGCAACTTCCTTGAAGTTCGAGTTCAAAACACTGCTGTGTGAGTGGGGAAGGATCTCTATGTCCCCTCAGCCAATCAGCTTGAAGCAAGCCATGCTGTGAGAACCAGGAAGTGAAACTCATTCATAAACCGCGCAGACTAAAAACTAGGAAGTGTCTGATAAGGTGAGTAAATGTAATTTAAAATGAGATAGAGAAAGCGAAATAAAGAGAAGGTAAGATTAAAAGACTGAGATAAAAGAGACAGAAAGAAAAAGTCTGATTATTTATATATTTACTGTTGCCCCTTAGTTTAAATTACTTAGCACCTCCGTTCCCCCTCTGCACCAAATTCCTGTCATCACTCTGCTTAGCAAGCAACTCTGTTTAGCAGATTCACCCAACTCTCAACAAGCTCTGCGCTGGTACAAGCTTTTGGCCAACTGATGTTTATTCACCCAACTATAATCAAAGTGGTTACATGACCCAATTTCTGAATTGTAATTGGCTGATGTATAAGCATGAAACTCCTTACTTCTAACATTACATGTTAAAACAAAAGATGGGAAAAGGAGTATTCTACATTAAAGGCACAATATAAATGCAACACAGAGACAGGCAGAAGATAATTATCAAACATTTACAGTTTATTTATAAGGACAGTCTGAAATACAACACCACGAGGCCATCTATATAGTACAGATCTAGGTTTAGTTTACAGGATATCCAGGGCAGTTAAACAGATATAAACAAACTATTCCTTCTATAAACCCCATCCCCGTACAATTATTAGTCATTATCTACTCACAGGAGCAAATTCATCATGTAAAAATATACAATACACTTATAAATACAGACTTATCACTATCAACATGTCTTCATTATTAATACAATTTAAATACACTGTACACAATTAACAGTTAGTTATGACACACATATACACTCACCCACCAAAACCTCGGTTGAATAATTAATTCTGGTTTGTGTTAAATTCAGCTGCCTCCGCTTGAGGAACACCAGGAGAAAGAACTATTAGTTTTTAAACTTAACTGGCCATATTTTCATGTCAATAACTTCACAGATTTAAGGAAAAAAAAACATACACTGCATTATATTTTGCTCTGTCAAAATATATTTAAAATATATGCAATGTAATTAATCTTTTGTCTATAAAGGAGATGTAGTATTTGTGTACAATTAAACCTTTTTATACTATCTTCTGATATTGTGCAATTTGTTAAAAAGCATTCTTCATAAGAATATTAACCACTAAGGAGCTTATAACAGGAAAACACAAAATATTCACCTATATTTATATGTTAAAAAAACACAACTGTTCCAGCTACAATTAGCAAAATTAAATTGTAGCCTTAATTTAGTTTCTGTCACTAAAGAATGGAAAAATGATCTGTTTTATAGATGCATTATATAACTTAATTCAATAATACAACCATTTAGAATTATATGAATTTAGTGCTATGTGCATTTAACGTGAGAACTTCAAATATGCTACTATTGCAACAGGTATAGTAATAGTCACTAATGCACTTATATCAGCAACATTCTACAAGATAAATGTATTCTCCTTTCTTCCCTCCACTGTCCTGAAGGTACCAACTCACATTGGGACATGGCCATTTGGGTGAGGTACTTATCCATACTTGATCCTAGACAGGCTATTCAACTTTCGAAGCATCACAGCCAAAATCAATTTGGTCATCACCCAAAACCAACACATATGGACTTTACAGCAGGGGTCACTAGATGATTCTGACCTCCCCCCCCACCGCCAGCCCACTTTCCCTCCCTCTAGTCCAGAAACATTGCTAATTGAAACTTCTATTCCAAATTAAAACTTCTTTACCACCCTTTCCTGGCCAGGCACATCAAAGCCATCCTCAAACTCCAGATTTCACAGAAGCTATCCTCATTATTAACAGTGGATCTTTTACAATAGAATTTCACAGCAGTAGTTTGGCCCTGAAACAGATAATTTTGTTTAAAAAGTCAGCAGTATAATGAAGGGGAACACTTTAGAGCTGTACCTCAGCATTTTCCCCAGTGTACTTTGTTTCTGGCAACTTGATGATATCACAGAAATCACAGGACAAGCTAGACTGAATAGTTAGTTTGTTGCTTGCTTGCTCTGGCATTGGCCTTACTTTTAACTCTTACCTCTCTTCCACCTTCCCCAAATGTACAGTATTGTGCTTCAAAGTAATCACTAGCTGGCTCAGCAAGTGGCTTAGTTAGCCGGTCTCAACTGGAATGCCAGTTGGTAAGGGCTCAGGGTCCTCGAGTTAGAGAAAGGGGGAAAACATCAGCCAGTCTCCCAGTCATGTTTGCTATACGGTAACTGGAACAGGCTCAGCTGTGATGACCCTGTAGTTGAATGTCCTGTCCATGATCACTGTTGGGACTCTCAATAGAATAATGGCCAATATGAAGAGGTTTCTGGAGGTTTTGAGCCCTTGGCATCGTACCCCAGCAATAAGTCAAAATCTTTGAGGGAAGCAGAGAGGAGAGAAATGGTGAGAGAAAAATATCACTTCTAGAACGTAACTAAAGGGCAGCTTAGTAGAAGCTTCACACAGATAGAGCTATTTCACATCTTTTTGCTTCTTCAGGAGAGCTGTTCCCTGTCCGTAATGGCATCTTATAACCCTTGTAACTTCGCTCAGCGTATCCAAACATACTCATTGTAAGCTGCTTTTATACTGGTGCATGATTAGATCTGATTCAGGAGACTGTTGTCTGTAAATTTACACCTCCAAATCCGACTTCCTTCTCCCAGTTGCAGAAACATAGGCCCAAGAATAAACTGGGTAAAAGATTTCACTGGGATAAAGGAGACGTTTTCTTTAATATAAATCCCAGGAGCCAGTTCTTGGCTGGCAATCTTCCAGAATCAGCATTGAACAAGTACCAATATAAAAGTAGCTTTACTGTGACCCAGTAACAAAGTTCTATGCAAGGGCACTACCAACCTCAGGCTACAAAACTTATGCTTTATAAATCTCTGGGGTAGCGGGGGGCGGGGGGTAGTGGGAGGAGAAGGGTTACGTGTAGAGTTGTCATTTTAAACATCAGATTATCAGGAATTTTGATTGAATTCAACAATTGGCATAGTGATGTCACCTTGAGCTGAATGTCCCGTAGGAATGTGATGGGAATGGAGTGAGTAAATGGAGATGTATGATTGTGCCTTTGATGGGAAAAATCAATGCTCAAATATATATTTTATTACAGAAAAACACAATGAACTTCTGCAAACTGAGGCAATAATGCAATCCAAAATGACACGTCTGATGTCTTAATGAGCTCTCAAATCTGCATTTCAATAAAGGCTCATGCAAATCCATTTTATGACATACAGTACCTTCACAGCACTTTGGAATACAATGCCACTGGAAATAAAAACTCAGGTCAATGAACTAATTGAAATGAAACATTATTCAGTATTTAAAAAAACTAATGGTGTAGGCGCCAGTATTGTCTCTTTTGTTATACTTCAAACATTATTTCCCTTAATATTAATATCTATGTATTTGTAGAAATGATACTGGTCAATCTTTCCTTTCTCTCTTTACGTCAATTTGTAAAAGTCCATTTCTCTGCAATAAAGTATATATTTGAGCTTTGATTTTCCAAGCAAAATTATTGGACACACTTTTGAATTGAATGTTAAAATATTTTGTGTGCTGCTGCTTTTCTATTAATACAATCCAACAGTCCCCCTCCCCTCTTTCCAATAGTAACTGGGAGATTCATGATACAAACTGGATTGTGCTCTGCGCTGTGTTCAGTTTATGTGCTTTTACACTAAAACAATAAAATCGATGTTTTGGCCTTACTGTCACTTTAAACAGGCAATGGACAAACAGGTTATGTAAATGTTTGGTTGCTGATACCCTACATTGAACGGGAAAGGCTTAAAATACATAAAAATAACCAAATTTATAACCTTAGGTGGAAAGGTAATCATTTTGATTTTTAAAAAATAAATAAAACTTGTAGCTCATGCTGCATCCTACGTATATGCAGAGTAAACATTTAAAACCAATATCAAAAAATAAATGAAGTATACATAAAATATAATGAACAATTGGATTAGACAGCTCACCTTGTACAAGTAATTATGTGGCATTAAAATACAGCTTAGAAAACGACAGCAATATTCCCCTTGGTCACAAAATTTAATTCTGCGTCAAGTTTTTCCACAGGATACAGCTGTTTCATCAAATTTCATATCGTGTTCATCAGGACATTTTGATAGTACAAGGACTGCAACAAATTTATATGAAAAAATTAATTTAAAAATGTCATTTTTAGTAAAGGGACAAAGTGCTTTAGTTTATGTCATGCAAAAGGGTACAAAATAATGGAATATCTGAACTTGCATTGTTTCCCACAATGATTACAAACTGAAGTTAAAATGAGCAGAAAAGTATGCTGCTGCAATTTTGAATATTTTCAGACTTGTAGTTATTTAAAAAAATTTTAATTTTTCAATATATCCTATTGCCATTCTTTAATTGCAATATATATTAATATGACCTAATGGATCAGTGAGTTTTCAGCAAGAATCAGGCATTCAGACCAGAAAAGTCCCAGGGACAATCTCCGATCTGTGCTGAGTTAGCAAATCGTAGCCAGGACGGCAGTAAGAGCTATTAGCTTGGCCTCAGTACCCCTGGGTTAGGGAGAATATAGGTCCGAATTCTCTCTCCTGATTACTATCCAGTAGCCTCTGCAGAAAGAGAGAGCTAGAGAGATATGGATTGTGTGTGTATGTGTGTGTGTTTGTGTAAGATTATAATCAGTTGTGATGCTTCGCACAGCCACCATCATTACATTATGGACCCATGAGGGAAGAAAGCTGGCAAGGAAAAAAACAAGTACACATTATTATCTGATTACAGGTATTCTGGGTTCTGGAGCACAGTTGTGATGTTTAGATGATAATATGAAGCAGTGTTTAAATAAGCCTGTCCTTTTAGGCCATAAAGTCTAATTGATACAAATAAACACAATCTGAAATCACTCATCTTTTACTTGATTGATGAAGGAACTTTGCAGATGGGAAAGTGGCCAGTTTTTAGCTGCAGCTCAGAAGCACCCATCATTTTAAGATTGTTTTGCATCTGTAACAGAATAGGATGTCTGCACTCTAGACATATTGTTTTTAAATATATTAATAGCAAATCTCCTGTGGCACTGCTCCTAGTAGGAGGATGTACTGTTTTATAAGGACAGAAACATTGTACATGTAAAGTATATTGCATTCTAAAGTGTATGACCTTTTAAGGCTATGAAGTCCAACTGTGCGAGTTCTAAAAGACAATAATTAAATGGTTGCAGGCATTCTGGTTTGGTATTGTGTAACCGTGGAGAGTCCTTTTATTCTTTGTTTCCCCCCTCCCAAGTGTGACAGAGAAATTTACATTAGTGTGTGACGTCTTAAGTGTGATGGTCAAGAATCATATGTATTTGTAAAGTTTGTATATTACTGTCAGATCTTCCATGGAATTGCTCATTGTGAGTCAGAGAATATGCTGTTTTATAATAGGGTATTATAACATGCGATGCATAATGTATTGTCACGACCATTAATTTATGGTGAACAAAAAAGTCAAATTCCATTTTTATTATATGGTATTTTGAGGATTTTTATGGTGCTTAGGGTTCAAGTTCTGGAACACTGAAAACTAAAAAAAGAGTAGTCTTTGTTATTCTAGCCTTTTGCCTATGTATTAGTTTTTATCCGTTACCATTTTAAAGCTGAGGATCGACAGTAGTATGTTATGCAAGATGCAAGAGTTGGAAGTAGGTAACTGATACTCAGGGTGCAGGTATGAATGCAATTTAGCAGCACTTCTAGGTGGTCCTGGGCTTTGGTAGAATGAAAGGATGGCTCTGGACTTTGACAGAACTGTAGGTGGGAATCCTGCAGTATGGGGTAGGAGTCCTGGGGTTTGGCACCATTGTGAAGGGGAAATTGGGTTTTAGTTCACTCAGATTTCTGGAGTCCATTAGCAGTTGGTGGGAAAACATTAATATGACAACATGGGGGCAGGGCACTTGGTCTGGCAGCATTGGATTGTAAGTTTCAAAGAGATCTCCACAAATATGGAGTGTTTTGTGATTGGTTCCCAGAAAATACACACTGTTTTCTTTTGATAAATAACTGTCACAGTTGTATAATGTAGTTTACAGATTCCAATATCGATGTCTTTGCCTCCAAGACGGTAAAAAAAATGGTTGCCTTAATAACATTTATTTTTCATTTAAATAAAAATTCAGGCACATTTACATCTTAGAAACTGGGTGGGAGGGTTGGGGCTTTGAAATAATATCTTCTAAGAACGGCTAGCCTTGCTGTCAAACACTTCCAGAAATTTGCCCTCTGGCTTTTCTTTAAATAATTTTGAGAAACATTCCTGCAGTTGGGATGGCTAAATGCTACTGATACATCCTGGGAAATTGCACAAACACACATGCTCAGACTGCAGGGTCTGCCTTCAACCGACAAAGTCAAAGCTCTGGTAAAAATAATAAGTCCAAGCCCACTTTTTTGGAAACTTAAGGGAAAGTGTTACAATACACAAAAGGGCAATTTAGTGGATACATTTGTTATTGTTAAATATGTACTTTTTATGTTTTTACTTTGTTTAAAACCATATTTTGGACATAGAAATTTCAGTTATTGTGAAAAAATGGGTCAAAATTTTTGAAAGTGTTTTGAATGATTTGATGGGTTACATAGAATGTACTGCACAGAAACAGACTATTTGGCCCAATGGGTCCATGCCAGTGTTTATACTCCACACAAACCTTCTCCCACCCCACTTCATCTAACCCCATCAAATAACCTTAATATAAGGTTCACAATTTCTTTTAAAACGGTAGGTTGTTCTGATTGATCATTCAAGATTGGTTGTTTTCATAAGTCTTTAGCAGATTCTAACTGATCATTTTCTAGCTGCCTTCCTTCCTTTTGATTTGTATGTTCCCCAGCTCTTCTGATTTGCTGCTGTTTTACTTTGAGCCAATCAACAAAGGGTGACAGTGAAGTGTTGACACCAAAATTGTTAATGCCAAACATGTTGACAGCAAGTGTGATTGAAAAATCATGACAAGGAAATAAGGTGAATGTGTACAGAAAGTGTGCTATACACAATGCTTTTATTATAGATAGATATACATATATTAACTAAAATAGTTTTAAAATCATATTTCTGGAGGGAAATGTTCATAAAAAACAAAAACATTCTGGAAAAAAAAAATCAGATGGGAAAATCTCCCTGATTCAGATGGGGCACAGAACGGTCCACGTCATCTACATTGGAATATACCATGCAACTTTTTATTTGCAATTTAATTTCATCCTACAAACACAAAAACTGAGAAAATGTAGTGTTGAAGTGAATGTACTATTTTAGATAGTTAGGGATGAGATGGGTGAATTTATTCCAATATCTTTAGTAAACATTGTTCAGTATTAACTAACCAAAATTTGTAACATCTCTTGTGAAATATCAATGAAGAATCGGATCATTTTAAGGTAAGAGATTAGTTTTAGTTATTGAAATGCAGATTATTGGGTAATCAGTTGATGTGCATTCCTGTACTGTGTATCCAAGTGAGTTTCAATACAATTGAAGAAGAGGGAAGCCTGTTAAATACATTAACTGAATGTGCACTATTTTTGATAAGTAAAATTTCTGAAAACTGCTATCATACATAGATGTCAACCTCATTTATAATAAACCTGAATTTAAAATTCAAAGTATTCGAGAAGTTCTATTGTACACTTGTGACACAACGGCTACACACCGTATAAAACCATCAAAACAGTACGGATGAAGAGAGGCCAGTATGTCTACCTAGCGCTGCTACCTTTGGGTGCATTTGGACTACAACTATTGGACTGAGACCAGCAATTGCAGTTCAGGTTTCAGCCAGGCAGCACCCAGTTTATACTGACTGGCTGAAACATTAATTCTGCTTCCTAGGATAGAACTCTCAGATACATGCTTACTTTCCCAACAGTTAAATGTTTTGAAAGCTCTGACAGTTTAAGTTAAATGCAGGTAAGTTAAAAAGTGTCGATGACGTACAAGTGACCTATTGAGTACTACTTACGTCGAGTTTGACACCACACTGAGTTTAAACTCCATGCAGGGTCAAACCAAGGTACAGTGAGTCTAACACCGTTCCCCCCCCATCCGCCCCACTCTCAACCTCCACCCCACTCTGCCACCCTCACCTTATTAGCAGTGTCTGGCTAATTGTATTCCAGAAACTATATAGGAACTGCTGACTGTAACAATAACCTACACTAGTACAATCATTAATATGTGCTAAAAATCAATCATTCTTCTTATAAACAACTTTAAGCATTTCAATTACACTCTGATCATTATTTTGAATGGATGTAATGTTTTTCCACATTAATGTACACAGACTTTTCTTCAAAACTATAGAAAATTGCATATTATAACAGTATTATGACTGCAGCATGATAATAGTTTTGTTTCAGTAAGTGTAATGAGTGCCATTTGATTGAAGTTCATGGTTTACTGAACACTGCAATTGCTCATAGCATAACTTGAAAACAAACGGTTCTTCATGCAACTCAATCATAATGATTCATCTCTTTCAGCTCTATTCAACAAAGTCATCGGATTTTGGAATGTAATTAATGCATGGAAACCCACTGCTGACATCCACAAGGAGGAATAATGGCAGAAATCACTGGCAGCAGCTATGCTCTGCAGCAGTGTTAGTGCCAGACTTCTAAAAGGAACAAAGGAGAGAGAGAAAAAAGGATTTCTGTTTAGGCTATCAACAGACGTAGCTGGACGTCTCCATTCTTCAGGAATACCAGCAATCCCCAGTTTGCTAACAGCACCTGCTTGCCACCAATTCCCAGCCAGTAGCAGTATGTGGAGACGGAGCTCTCTCAATTCCACACCACTAAGCCCTGACTGCTAAAGCACCCAAAAAGGCAGAAGTTGTGGTGTTCCTCACTACTAATTCTTGGCTGATAAATGCTCCTGGTAGCGGAAGCTTACCAATTTCTCAGGTAAGGCTAAATCATGGCTTATAAGTCATTTTGCTACCTTGCATATAAAACTAGAGGCTTGTTTATATTTAATTTATTTTACAAATATGTTTCAAGGTATAGTGAGTGGAGTTATCGGCAAGCTCATCTGGGAAACGCTGGTAAATACTACTGAGGTTCAGACCCAGTGCAAAATCTCAGGGAAGTGTCACCATAATAAAAATAATGTAAAGGGAATGTTGGGGAGAATGTGGATGCAACCCAGTTTACAGAAAAATAATTTGGAACTGTGTGAACCGACGAGAAGTTCAGCAACTTCACCTGAATCATAGTTGGATGCCATGATTTATTTCTACATCAGATGAAATCAGAAAGCTTTTAAATGAACATTCATTTTTGCCTTTTTTTTGCCATATAGTAAAAAAAGAATGCGGACAAAGCATCAACAGTCTTTGTAGTACATTTGTATATTGGTTGTAAATAAAACATAAGCCAAAATACATAGCTAAAGGGAAATCCAAAACTACCAAGAAAAGACACTTAGCATGTTCTGAAATGTTAAAATCTGACCAATGTACACAAAAGAGAGTAAGCATTAAATACAAGGGTGATAATTCTGTGGGTGGAAATTCCTCCTCTGTTCCCTGGACTACAGATGGCATTACAATAGGAAGCAGCAGCCAATGAGAAAATGTATTAAACACTAACAGTCATGCATGCACACATAAAAATTTGTGTTGTCAATGTATGACTTTTCGCAATACATTTTGTTCTTGAACCTTAACCACATTAAACAAATTCTATTTAAAGGCAATATTTCCCATAAAGACTTCAAAGGAACTTAGGTGCCAAGGGAACATGTTTAATTATGGGCAACCAAATCTCAACTTTCATGTTATAGAAGGTAAATGAAAAGCAACCAAGAAGGGGAGCGGAAGGAGGAGTATCAATTTTTTTTTAAATCGAAAAGAGTTACAAATGAGCATATTTTCTTAAAACAATCTCAATCTCTTATCTTCAACCCTTACCCAAGAACATCTGAAAAAATACTACCTCTTCCTCAATTAAATTTACAAGAATACTGTCTATGTGTATGTATGTATATTATATATATTACACACACACATACATTTATATTCTTACAAACATATGTATATATATATACACATTTTGTAGCAGCTACAATGTAAATGCTGTGCACAATTCAGTGCACTGGCTTTATGTACACTTTTTAAAAATTCAGACACTATTTAAACTGCAAGATAACAGTGCAAGTATTGGCCATCTGCAGCAAAATAAATCAAACTTAATACTGCTTTTTCTTCCTTTAGAAAAAAAAAGTTTGAAACAAGCATCGTTCTTGAATAGGCTGCGCAGCACTGTACAACCAAGAAAACATACCGATGGTTGACAGTAAACATTAAAAATCGGAGTGTATGCACATTCTTTCAAACCTTACAATAGCCTGATGTGATCTCAGGTATAGGTTCAAAAAAGGCTCACTGCACATACTATATGGCAAATAGTTCCTGCAACTTCAAAACAAGTTGCTGAATCCCAATATTGCAGGTAATTTTTTTTTTGTAATGTCAAAATTTTCCCTTGTGTGCTGATGACTGGCTTTAAATGTCAATTCCTTTGACCAGCGATGTCTCAAGTGTGATATTAAATTCCTGCAAGGTTTGGAGCACTCGGATTAAGGAGTTAACCAGGGTGTGGTCTTTAATCAGCGCTATTTCTTCATACATCTGAGCGATGATGGGGCAGTCAGCAAGCAGCGCAATCCAGTGATGCAAGAGATGATCCCTGTCAGGTTAAAAACAAAGACAAGGTGATGGAACAATCCATTTATTCAATTGTGGGAAACTTGAGACAAAACTGGAAAAAACAAGAGTACTGGGATTTTAAACAAAATATCAAATGGGTACAAGCTGGAACGAAAAGATCACATTCAGTTTGGCTGAAATGTAGACTGGCTTGTATTAAAAAACAAAAGCAAGTGCCATATATGCATCTGATCAGCCTATGAGAGAAATAGAAGATTAGTATGGCACTAACATTTAAATTAGTAATATGTTTTGAACAATTCTTTCTGAAATAATTAAAGGGAATTTAAATGTTTCATAGAGTTCTTATTCTCCGACTGGTACAACCGTCCTCGGAGACTCAGGTTACCTTGTGTAATAGAGGACAACCATTGGAGCAACTGTGTTGCCTGAACAAAGCAGTCAGAGTCAGAAATTGCAGGCATCTTGTTAGCATTTTGCTCTCCTCAACAATTATATCTATGAAGTTTTTTTGTGTCACTTCCCTTACTATGGGAACAGCTAAGTAAAAAAAGTGCAAAAAGCTTCTCAAAGCCTTTCATTTTGCTTCTTTGGGTTTGTGTATGGTTAACGCAAATAAAGTTAACTATACTAAATCATTTTTTAAAAACACCTGGTAACAATAGCGTACACAGGAGTGCAGTGCGACTACATGAAGCATTCGTATATGAATTTCGCCTATGGGAATTTCTATGCAAAAAACGTGAAACTTCACATTCGTCCATTTGTGTATGGCTCAGCATCAACTCCTGTACATTTATGCTGTAAACTAGTTATCTATTGTTCATTCATTCTCTGTTGTCCAGCTCCATGAGACTACCCTTGTTTGGTTGAGCCCTTACCAATCCAATTATAACCAGAGCATCTCCAGCATTGGCTTCTCTTCCTACCTCACAACCTCGCCTCCGGGAGTTGCCCAAGGATCCACCCTTGGTTCCCTCCTGTTCCTTATCTACATGTTTTCCCTCGGCAACATTATCTGCAGACTTGGAGTCAACTTCCACAGATACGCTTGTGACGCACAGCTCTAGCTCTACCTTTCTACAACATCGTTCGACCCTTCCATTGCCTCTGTGCTATGAAAACCAAAGTCATCATCTTCAACCCCCACCATAAACCGTATTATATTAGTTTGTTCAAAACAAAAATATAATTTAGCTAGTTTTTAAAAATATATAAACCGATGATTCTAGTCAAGATCAAGTAGATTGCAATATTAATTTGCTTTCACCTATACATAAAAGTATAAGCAATTTTATTACCTTGCTCCCAGACACACCAGTAGCTGAAACTTCCCATCCTTTCCAATGTTCCTGGGGGCACTATTGATAGCAGTAACAAACTTGCAAAAATTCTTGGCCCTGGTTTGCCAATTCTCCTCTTGGGTCATTTCGGTATGTTCCAAGCTCTCAAAGTATACGTATGCTTTTTCTGAATAAAATAAAATATGAATGGTGCAACTGTGGCTACCTGACATTATCATGCAAATGGACTGGTAACTACTCCTTAGCCCCACATAATTTTTATGCCTATTATGCTTCTAAGTCTACAATTTAAATAGTTTAAAACAACTCTGGATTCTGTACTTCCCAACACTGGCTCAGTGGCCAGACATTTGGGTTTTCCTTTAGTACAATCACCCACCTGTGGCCAAAAAATAAAAAAAATTGCATCAAGCAATCAGAGGTCAAGCACAAGTATGGCACTGAATGCTATTCTACTTAAATGGATCCAATTCACAAAGGTCTCCCTCGGAATACTTTTGCAGAAAATGTTCCATGACAAATTGTTACCACATCAGATTCTTATAGTCTCACGTACCCATTAAAAATAAAAAAATGATATATTGCAAAACAGCCACTAGTTTTCTTTAAATAAACTATGAATATCATACTTACCCAAAAAATCCCAAATGAAAACATTTTTGAAGAGTCGAGGTGACTTAAATCCATGGTGGAATACTTGTTCTAAAGCTGACACAAGTCCATTTTCCCCACAAAGCAGTAATGTCAGGCTGCCCCTCTACATTACAATCACATAAAAAACAGATACATTGATGTATATTTTTAAAGACAGCGTGGCTTGGAATGCTTACATTAAGATCAATGCACTAACCGATTGGCAGTGGCGGATTATAGGAAATGACCGAGTGCAATTCGTGAACCTGTAAATGAGAATCTGACAGCATTTGGGATATGTGCTGCCTATTGTCTCGAGTGGGATTTTCCATAATCATCTGTCAAGTTGATCACATTTTGTGTGGTACGATAGTACTTAATAATATGGGATGAAGTTAGGTCATGTGGCATCAGCAGCCTGACTTCAATACTCAACCTCAACGTGGGATCAAGTAGCACAGAACGAAAGTTTATATATCTCAAAGTCATCATCAACATGGCTCTCAATTTAAACAAATGCCATCACAATGAAAACTTAATTACTTTCAACATTTTGATTTGTAATCTATCTGCAATAAAAATCTACTTCTGAAAGAAAATTTCAATAAAGTGAGTTTTTAACCAAACTTCCATTATTCTGTAAATAATGTTTTTTCATTTGTTTATTTAAACACCAGTTTCTTACCTCCTTCTCAGGCTTGTGAAAGTGTTTGACGATCCCATTGATAGCTTCACCAACAGACTCTTGTATCTGGCCGGTGTTTAGTTCTGTGACAATAAAGGAATCCCTTCAGAATATGTTCTGCTTATTCTCTGCTGAATTTTCAAATGTGATTGATTACAGAGTAGTGTGCTAAGATGATCAACTACTAAAGGGAGACAAATTTAGTAAGTGGAAGGACACCAGGTAGTGCAGGTTTGCAGCCCGACCAACATGACTTTTATCAATGATAATATGTTGCTCAAAAATTATATTTAATCTTCTTCTAACCATTCAAAACCTAAAGAATCTTACAACACCAGGTTATAGTCCAACAATTTTATTTGAAAATCACAAGCTTTCGGAGGCTTCCTCCTTCGTCAGGTGAATGTGGAAATCCTTAAACGTTTCGCATTTATATTCAGAGAACAATACCTGGTGATTACAGATAATTTTTCCAACTGCCCGTTGTCAAGGCAATCAAAGTGTTCAGACAGAGAGGTGTTACCTACAGGACCACCGAATATACAAACGGCCAGAACACAAAACAGAGAGAGAGAGGGAGAAACATCCGAAAGGAAGAGAAAGACAAAAAATGACCCATTGTATTAAAAACAGATAACTTTTATTCGCTGGTGGGGTTACGGATAGCGTGACATGAACCCAAGATCTCGGTTGAGGCCGTCCTCATGGGTGCGGAACTTGGCTATCAATTTCTGCTCGACGATTTTGCGTTGTCGTGTGTCTCGAAGGCCGCCTTGGAGTACGCTTACCCGAAGATCGGTGGCTGAATGTCCTTGACTGCTGAAGTGTTCCCCGACTGGGAGGGAACCCTCCTGTCTGGCGATTGTTGCGCGGTGTCCGTTCATCCATTGTCGCAGTGTCTGCACGGTCTCGCCAATGTACCATGCTCCAGGGCATCCTTTCCTGCAACGTATGAGGTAGACAACGTTGGCCGAGTCACAGGAGTATGAACCATGTACCTGGTGGGTGGTGTCCTCTTGTGTGATGGTGGTATCTGTGTCGATGATCTGGCATGTCTTGCAGAGGTTGCCGTGACAGGGTTGTGTGGTGTCGTGGACACAGTTCTCCTGAAAGCTGGGTCATTTGCTGCGAACGATGGTCTGTTTGAGGTTGGGTGGCTATTTAAAGGCGAGTAGTGGAGGTGTGGGGATGGCCTTAGCAAGGTGTTCGTCGTCATCAATGACATGTTGAAGGCTGCGGAGAACATGGCGTAGTTTCTCCGTTCCGGGGAAGTACTGGACGACGAAGGGTACTCTTTTGGTTGCATCCCGTGTTAGTCTTCTGAGGAGGTCTATGTGATTTTTCGCTGTGGCCCGTCGGAACTGTCGATCGACGAGTCGAGCGTCATATCCCGTTCTTACGAGGGGGTCTTTCAGCGTCTGTAGGTGTCCATCGCGATCCTCCTCGTCTGAGCAGATCCTGTGTATTCGCAGGGCCTGTCCTTTGTAGGAACTACGCTGCCTACATGAAAACCAAGAGCAGGAAGCTTGAGAAACTCGGCATCACCACCAGCATCAACCAAGCTTCCCCTGGTACCACGGTTGCAACCACAGGGAAGTCTATCGTCAGTTTGTCTGACCACACCCTTCAACCAGACGAAATCGAAGTTCTCAGCCGAGGGCTCAATTTCTGCCCCACTACCAAAATGGACCCCATTGGTCTCGCGGCGGACACAGAGGAATTCATCAGGAGAATGAGGCTCCGGGAATTCTTCCACAAATCCCAAGATTTCAGCAGCGAACACAATGAGACAATCAACGATCCGGAACAGCAGACAGAGGGATCCGCGGTACAGCAACCGAAGAAGAAAGAGTCAAACTGGACTCCTCCGGAGGGTCACTGCCCTAAGCTTGATATGTATGCTCAAGCTGTCAGGAAATGCGTCAATGCCAGATTCATCAGCCGCACTCACAAGACAGTCCAGAATGTCACCCAAGCACAACGCAACGCTATCAACGCTCTCGAGACCAACCGCAACATAGTCATCAAACCAGCCGACAAAGGAGGAGCCATCGTCATACAGAACAGAACGGACTATTGCAAAGAAGCATACCGACAACTGGACAACCAGGAACACTACAGACAGTTACCCGCAGATCCGACCAAAGAACACACCCACCAGCTCAACAAACTGATCAAGACCTTCGATCCAGACCTTCAAAGCATCCTACGAGCTCTCATCCCACGTACTCCCAGCGTGGGAGACTTCTACTGCCTCCCAAAGATACACAAAGCCAACACACCCGGACGTCCTATCGTATCAGGCAACGGAACCCTGTGTGAGAACCTCTCTGGATACGTCGAGGGCATCCTGAAACCCATCGTACAGGGAACCCCCAGCTTCTGTCGCGACACTACAGACTTCCTACAAAAACTCAGCACCCACGGACCAGTTGAACCAGGAACACTTCTCACCACGATGGACGTCTCGTCACTCTACACCAGTATCCCCCACGATGACGGCATCGCTGCAACAGCCTCAGTACTCAACACCAACAGCCGCCAATCTCCAGACGCCATCCTACAACTCATCCGCTTCATCCTGGATCACAATATCTTCACCTTCGATAACCAGTTGTTTACCCAAACACACGGAACAGCCATGGGGACCAAATTCGCACCCCAATACGCCAACATTTTCATGCACAAGTTCGAGCAGGACTTCTTCACTGCACAGGACCTCCAACCAACGCTATACACCAGATACATCGACGACATTTTCTTTCTATGGACCCACGGCAAAGAATCACTAAAGAGACTACACGATAACATCAACAAGTTCCATCCCACCATCAAGCTCACCATGGACTACTCCTCAGAATCGGTTTCTTTCTTGGACACACGAATCTCCATCAAAGATGGGCACCTCAGCACCTCACTCTACCGCAAGCCCACGGACAACCTCACGATGCTCCACTTTTCCAGCTTCCACCCTAACCACATCAAAGAGGCCATCCCCTATGGACAGGCCCTGCGAATACACAGGATCTGCTCAGATGAGGAGGAACGCCATGGACACCTACAGACGCTGAAAGACGCCCTAGTAAGAACGGGATATGACGCTCGACTCGTCGATCGACAGTTCCGACGGGCCACAGCGAAAAATCGCATAGACCTCCTCAGAAGACTAACACAGGACGCAGCCAACAGAGTACCCTTTGTCGTCCAGTACTTCCCCGGAGTGGAGAAACTACGCCATGTTCTCCGCAGCCTTCAACATGTCATTGATGATGACGAACACCTCGCTAAGGCCATCCCCACACCTCCACTACTCACCTTTCAACAGCCACCCAACCTCAAACAGACCATCGTTCGCAGCAAATTACCCAGCTTTCAGGAGAACAGCGTTCACGACACCTCACAACCCTGCCACGGCAACCTCTGCAAGACATGCCAGATCATCGACACAGATACCACCATCACACGAGAGGATACCACCCACCAGGTGCATGGTTCATACTCCTGTGACTCGGCCAACGTTGTCTACCTCATACGTTGCAGGAAAGGATGCCCTGGAGCACGGTACATTGGCGAGACCGTGCAGACACTGCGACAACGGATGAACGGACACCGCGCAACAATCACCAGACAGGAGGGTTCCCTCCCAGTTGGGGAACACTTCAGCAGTCAAGGACATTCAGCCACAGATCTTCGGGTAAGCGTACTCCAAGGCGGCCTTCGAGACACACGACAACGCAAAATCGTCGAGCAGAAATTGATAGCCAAGTTCCGCACCCATGAGGACGGCCTCAACCGGGATCTTGGGTTCATGTCACGCTATACGCAACCCCACCAGCGAATAAAAGTTATCTGTTTTTAATACAACGGGTCATTTTCTGTCTTTCTCTTCCTTTCGGATGTTTCTCCCTCTCTCTCTCTGTTTTGTGTTCTGGCCGTTTGTATATTCGGTGGTCCTGTAGGTAACATCACTCTGTCTGAACACTTTGATTGCCTTGACAACGGGCAGTTGGAAAAATTATCTGTAATCACCAGGTATTGTTCTCTGAATATAAATGCGAAACATACAAGGATTTCCACATTCATTTGACGAAGGTGGAAGCCTCCGAAAGCTTGTGATTTTCAAATAAAATTGTTGGACTATAACCTGGTATTGTAAGATTCTTTACATTTGTCAACCCCAGTCCATCACCGGCATCTCCACATCATTCAAAACCTATTACAGGAACCTATTTTTAAAAAATATTTCTCCATTCCCCCACCCGACTTAATCAGATTAGTTTCCCCTTCCCAAACAAAGATGTTTCCCAGTCAAAAGGATATACAGGAGATACTCCTTGGTTTCTGCCAATGATGCCATTGAACTGCTATTGCTAGATGTAAGAAATAGACCAGCAACTGTGAAAGGGTTCTGCCTTAACTCAGTGACTCCTGCCCAAACCAACATTGGATTCCCAAGATGTAATTCTATAATACCCAAGGCTTATGGTGCTGGGGAATCCACTTCAATTATACTGCACGGTCGATTCCACAGCACTAATGGCAACATGCAAATTTTATCCTATGATGGAAAGCATTTTTATCTCCAAACTTCTAATAGTCCTAATAAACAAAGAGTTCTGCTGCTTAAAGCACATACCCAGTTGAGGATTAAAAATTATTATTCCTTTTACTGTGGTTTAATTTCAAATTCATCCTATTGAAAACCCCATGTTTACTTACTTGGTCTACTGGTAGGAGTTATGTTGACAAATCTCCTGATCATACTCGGAGATTGCTGCATTGGGGGTGTTCGACAGTGACGCTCATCGGTTTCTTGAGTGGCTGATGCTAGTTCGCCAACCAGGATCCTTTCCAGACTCCCATCATCTACCCCCTTTCCTAGCCACCTACCACATGGGAACCTGGCAACACAATAAATATAGTTGACTCCATTATGTTGCGGAACTGACAAATAAATACATATAAGTCATTCTTTATTTTTCCTCCTTTGATTTTCTCCCTTTGTCCCGCCTCTTAAAGGCATTCAGTTCCAAGAGTGGTAGTGGCTCACAGGTACCTTAACTAAGTGGCCATTTCTTCATGGTCAATGCACTTTAGTGGACTATTGGCTGTGGGGGCTATTAAAACAGAGCCTTATCTCTCCTGATATCTACACATGCACTTCCAGCAGGGATAACAGAATAGTTATCAGGAGCAGGAACTCTGCCATGCAATGGCTTTACCAACTGAGTTCTCAGGGGAACCCCAGACCAACTGTTCGATATAAAACACCATTTAAAATCTAAAGTGAAACATTATAATTTCAGTCCGGGATAATATAAGAGCAATGTTCCTTCCCCTTTCTTCTATCACAATAGGATACGAATGGTTGCTTATTAAGGGCTCTCTCTCCTTTTTCTCAACCATCCCCCCATCCCCAATAGTAGAGAATATACAAAGGCTGTATGTGCCTGGTTCTGCAAAGACTAATTTTGTATTGAACACACTAATATTTTATTGTGTTATGTGCATTTACACATAAGCAGTCATCGATCACAGTTGTTTTTATGTCTCATGAATCCATAAATTGGCAGTATTATCAGTCACTGTGCCCATGTCATGCAGTTTCCCATTTCAATTTATTGGACAAATTGTTGAATGATGGTCGTCAATGAGAACTGTTGGAATAAGGTCTAAAAAACAACTTCAAAGCAAAACTGATCCACCCATGATGCTAAAAAACCCCAACTAATTTATTTATCTGAAGAAACATGAGGGTGATGGAGGAACAGACATCCTTCTGTGTGGATTTGCTGACTCTAACTCTATATTTTTGGCTCACTTTGCTTACGTTTTCCCTTCTGCACCCGCTGATGCGCATTTATACTTTGTACATCCAGTCATTTTCCTATCAATAACGGCCCAAAAATTGCTCACCAAACAACGGGGCTCCTCAATGGTGTCCTCTGTCTCCGATGGCGAATCGAAGGAGCAAGTTCCTGGATTTGCACGTGCGCACTAAAACCCGGAAATTGTGAACTTGCTCCTATTGGTTCGCCAGAGATTTGACAGCTGCGAATTAAAGGTGAATCGCACACCATAATCATTGAAATCACTGAAAATTTGTAAACTTGCCCATCTGCCCAGCTGGAACGTAACTACTTGTGCCACCAAAAGGTAAGCTGAAAAATACCAGGTCTTCACTACCACTTGAAAGCGTGATGACCCTTAATGACTGCCAAACTACTAAAAATTAAATTTTAAAACTGTGGAGTCTCATATCACTCCTTATTTTGGTCATTAAAATTTTTTAAAAAACTTTTCACTTTTCTCTTTGATTTAATTAAATTACTTCTTTGGCTTTTTATTTAAAAAAATAACATGTTTGTTTACAACGTAGAATATTACTTTAAATAAATGAAGTCTGCTTGCCTGCTTGTGGGCGTGACTTCTCTTCCTGACAGATTTTGTGGGCAAGTCTTCCATTCTCACAGACATTTCCCATGTGAATCAACCCACGCTGTTCAGAGGCTGGGTTGATGTTGCGCATTTTTTGAAAACTTCCAAATCACGCAAGTTTATGCCACGAAGCCCGCAGTAAGTAAATTCGTACTTATAATTCGCAGGAGCTGCTATGAATGTTGCCACGCTGCTCTGAGCAAGTTCCAGCTCATTATCATTATACCATGATTTCCCACTTTAGTTGAAATTGGTGTGTGCAAAATCAGTCATCCACCACACAGAAACTCAGTACAAAAAATTCAAATCTGAGCAACAAGACACTGATTTGCAAACGGAAAGAAGAAAATACAAGTTTTTGACAACTCCTTTCTGGTGAGTGGAGATCACGTTAATGAATTTGTCTCTCATTGCTACTAGATGTCTCTAGAATGTGTTGTAAGTTCACGTCATTTCTAAAGCATCTAGCCATACCTAGAGGCACAAAATCATTATCAATAGTTTCTTTTTTCCAGTCAAGATATTTCAAAATAAGATGCCTTAAAATCTACTTTTTTTTTGCTTCCGTGAAATTGATATTAAGGCAGCTCCAACGTGTAATACTGATTATGTGTTGTCAATTTTTTTGAGCAGCTGCAAAAAATTTCAACCGGAATTGTTACTGTCAGTGATCAAAGATTCACATCAATTCCTCTGAAAATGCAGCCCATTGGGTCATTCAGCACCAACATCAGCAAGATGTCACAGAGTTAGAAAATACAATCATAAAATTCCAATCATAATCAAAATGGTCTCAAGCACATTACACATGCATAGTCTCTTAAACTCATCACAGAAGGAAAAGAGCAAATGCTGTGAGGAACATAACGGTCCTTGAGCTGTTGGGACCATGAGCACGTCATGTCAATGCAAGCTACTGCTCCAGGAGATATTTTAAGGATATCAGATTGGATTAATATTTTGGAGTTTTGTTCAATTTGCTCTCGGCAGCCAGGAGGAAAGCTTGGCAAAAATCTTCTCCCCCCCTCCCCCCTCTCTCAGCACCCCCCCCCCCCCGACCCCCGAAGGAAGTGGGCTAGGTAGAGCAGATTGTGCTTGGTATGTGGATGGAATGGACTTGGATGGACTGAACAGTCTTGTTTTCTTGCATTCTGCAACAGCTATAGTCTTAAAGGAAGCTCCTGAAACCTCCCTACTTCTTAACATTCAAAATGACTTACTTGTATGCATGACCAGTTATTTCATTCCTAACCACGATGCAGTCCACCAGCCATTTGGCATACAACCCTGAGTTATCGTGGCCAATCAGCACAGTTGTAAGCTTTCCCAAGTTCTGACACTAGAGATATGAAGAAATAGCGGAAAAATATTTGATGAGATTTGTTGTTACGTCAAGAAAGAAAACAACTCATTTTGGCAATAATACAGAAAAAGCATTTATTGGAATTTATAGATTTCTTCCAACATCACACCACTGGTGTTTAGATAAATTTCAAGCAAAATGATGGCATCGCTGTTCATATAAACATGAAAAGTATTGGTCCATGTTATAACAACACTGAGTAGAGCTGTGCTCAGTTATTCATCTCAGATAGGGCAGTGGTAGGAATACTACAGTTGACCCTGGAGTGGTGAGAGAAAGTGCCAATTGTTTCTCCTTAAAGGGCAGATGGGGCCTTGGTTTATTGACTCATCCGAAAGACAGCACCTTTAACAGTGCAGCAGTCCCTCATTACCACACCGAAATGCCAGCCTAGATTACGTACTCGAGTGTGGAACGGGACTCCGCAACCATTCGACTCAGGGTGAGAGTGCTACCATTGAGCCAAGGCTGAATTAAGACTGCATTGCTTCAGCTTGTAGCACCAATGTTTACTGTCCACTTTCCTCCACAATGGGATGATGTCATTCAAAACTCCACAACCACCTACAAAAGTTGGGCATAAGTTTTAATACATCACTTTACAACTTTTACTAAGGCCCAAGTGGATTAAAGCTGTTCCTGTTACAACATTTACCAGAAGCTAGATGGCTCCCCACAACTATGGGCTATGTGGCTGCCTATACCTGGTGCTGGGTGTCCTGGTGAAGTACAAGGTGGATGTGAGTCGTTTCCTCCAGTTGTAGTTGTGAGGGGGGAGGGGGAGGGAGGGCTAGGAAAAATATAAGCCAAACGTGTAGGAAAAGCTGTTACTAACCTAATATTACAAGGGAACTTTCTTTGCAAATATTTTGGCACAACCTAACCATTGATCGAATTGTTGATGTTCACGGACTTCCCAATAAGCAACAGTACATCATACAGGAACATTTCTTTGTACATCCTATTCATTAACAGCAGACATTTGGAGCCCAGGTTTTTGACAGTAAACATTTTAAAGTGCTCAATTTCAATGCTAAGTGTTAAAGATAGTTGGGCAGGGTGTTCATATTGTTCTAGTACAGCTTCAACATTGGTGAAGGGTAACTAAGTGGGCCAGATTGCTCAAGGTAATATTTTAGTATTAATATTTAATATTGATAAGATAAATAGGATAATTGCATCCTGAAAAGGAGTGTTGCATTATTTCAATTTGCACGTATAACACATTCTGACAGTGGTTATGACAGAGAAGTATAGTATTACAATACAATTGAATGCAAAATTCATTAGAAAAGGGAATAGTGCCAGAGGACTGGCAGACAGCTAATGTGATTCCCATATTTAAAAAAGGACATAGGACCAGTCCAAGGAACTATAGACCAATTAGCTTAACGTCGCTGGTAGGAAAGATAATGGAATCTTTACTCAAAGATGTAATAGAAATACATCTAGAAACCGAAAATATGATTAAAAAGTCAGCATTGATTTCAAAAGGGAAGGTCATGTTTGACCAACCTTATTGAATTCTTTGATGAAGTAACAAAAAGGGTAGATAAGTGTAATGCAGTAATATATTTGGATTTTCAAAAAGCCTTTGATAAGGTACCACATAATACTCATGTTTGAGGTCAGAGCATGTGGGGTCAGGGTACAAGTAGCAGAATGGATAGCAAGCTGGCTACAAAACAGAAGATTGTAGGGGTTAAAGGCAGTTAATCAGACTGGCAAAAGGTGGGAAGTGGTGTTCCACAAGGCTCGGTGCTGGGACCATTGTTGTTCTCCATTTACATAAACGATTTGGACTCGGGAATCAGAAATACAATTTCAAAATTTACAGACAACACCAAATCAGGGGGTATAGTTAATGCTGAAGAGGACTGTGACAAAATACAGGTAGACATTAATAAACTTGCAGCATGGGTGTGTAATTGGCAAATGAATTTCAATATAGATAAGTGTGAGGTATTACATTTAGGTAGGAAGAATAAGAGGGCCACATTTGCTTGGATAATAAGAATCTAAATGGGGTAGAGCAGCAGACAGACCTGGGGGTACAGATACACAAATACAAGTTAATAAGGCCGAAGAAATCAAACCAAGCACTGGGGTTCATTTCTAGAGAGATAGAATTGAAAAGCAGAGAAGTTATGTTAAACTTGTACAGAACCTTGGTTGGACCACACTAGGAGTACGGTGAACAGTTCTGGTCTCCATATTATAAGAAGGATATAGAGGCACTAAAGAAGGTGCAAAAAACATTTACTAGGATGATACTAGAATTGAGAGGTTATACCTATCAGGAAAAAGTGAGCAGGCTGGGGCTCTTTTCTCTAGAAAAAAGGCTGAGGGGTGAACTGATAGAGGCCTTTAAGATTATGAACGGCTTTGATAGGGTAGACTTAAAGAAGATGTTTCCACTTGCAAGGGAGATCAGAACTAGGGGCCATTAATATAAGATAGTCACTAATAAATCCAATAGAGAATTCAGGAGAAACTTCTTTATCCAGAGAGCGTTTGGAATGTGGAATTCGCTACCACAAGGAGTAATTGAGGCGACTAGCATAGGTGCATTTAAGGGGAAGCTAGATAAACACGAGGGAGAAAGGAATAGAAGGATATGCTGATAGGGTTAGATGAAGTAAGGAGGGAGGAGGCTCGTGTGGAGCATAATCACCGCATGGACCTGTTGGGCCGAATGGCCTGTTTCAGTGATATAAATTGTATGTAACTCTATGTAAGGTGTTAACTGAAAATTAAAAGAGGAAGATAATCCAAGAAGGAAGACTGCAGACTTGCTGAAAGCATATCCAGGGGGCCAGAAGCAGCTCATTGCAGAGAAAGCTGGAACTGTTTACACACAGCAGTTGAAAAGCTATCGGATCAGAAAAATTATATTTTAATATTAATGTTGACCAAGATACAGACTTACATAGAGTATGACCACTACCTGTTGGCTTACAATATGAAGATTTAAGAGCTAACTTTGCCAAACATGTACTGTATTCTGCAAAACTGCTTATTGATGTGCTGTATTAAGTTAAGCACAACCAAGGGAATGACACTGCACTTTCAAACTGAGTTGTGCTATGTTAATCTGAGCATAAGTTAATATTAGTGTTATTGTAAATTTAAAATAATTTTTTTCTGACTTAAGTTGATAATTGTCTTAACCTTAAGACCTAAATTAGGCATCACAGATTAAAAATCTGAGAAACAAATTTAAACCGTAATCGATTATTCCTACAAACCAATCCATGGCACGCTCATACACCTATTTGAGATTAGTTACAAAGACAGAGTGCTAGGAAATAAGTCATCCACCTATCCTTTCAGTTGGGAAATCGTATGTGGCATGGGCAAATCTGGGGTAGATGGTAAAGACATTTTCTGAACATTTACCATGTCTCATAATAAGTCAACGCAAAGCAAGATCGAGACAACATTCAAGCTTGGGCTGATAAGTGGCCAGTAACATTCGCACCACACAAGTGCCAGGCAAAGACTATTCCCAGCAAGAGAATGCCTAATCCCTTGACATTCAATAGTATTACCATCGCCGAGTTCCCCACCATCAACATCCTGGGTGGGGGGGCACACAATGGACCAGAAACTCAACTGGACAAGCCATTTAAATGGCATGGCTACTAGAGCTGGTCAGAGGATGGATATTCTGCAATGAGTGGCTCACCACCTCACTCCCCAAAGCCTCTCCACCACCGACAAAGCACAAGTCAGGTGTGTGATGGAATATTCTCCATTTGCCTGGACAGATGCAGTCAAGAAGCTCAACACCATCCAAGAAAAAGCAGTCTGCTTGATTGGCAGTCCATCCAACACCATCCACTCCCTCCACCACCAACGTACCATGGCTGCAGCGTGTACGATCTACAGGATGCACTGCAGTAACTCGCCAAAATTTCTTCAACACCACCTCCCAAACCGCCGACCTCCACTACATAGAAGGACAAGGGCAGCAGGTGCATGGGAACATCATCACCTCCAAATTTCCCTTCAAGTCACACAGCGTCCTGATTTGGATATTTACTGTCGTTCCTTCATCATCGCTGGGTCAAAATCCTAGAACTCCTTAACTAACAGCATTGTGGGGGCAACTTCACCACACCGACTGCAGTGGTTCAAGAAGAAAACCCACCACCATCTTCTCACGGGCAAGTAAGGATGGGCAATAAATGCCAGCATTGCTAGCGACACCCACATCCCAAGAATGAATTTAAAAACCTCAACTATATAGAAGTGTAATATCTTTGATATCTTTGGGTTGAGTGAAAGTTTGAATGAGTTTTTGAGTTGGTTTATGTAGAACAACTTAAGAGCTAAATCAGGCATCATAGATTAAAACACTGAGAAACAAATTTAAACCTAAATCCTGATTCCGACAAAACAATCTACAAAATTCTCATACACCTACTTGAGTTTAGTTGCAAAGACAGAGAGCTAAGAAATGCATCATGCACCTGTCTTGTCAGCTGGGAAATAATACATGGCATGGCAAAAATTTTAAAAATGGGGCAAATGACAGACATTTTCTGAACATTTTACATGTCTCAACAATAAAAATTTAAGTAAAGTTGGACACCAAACTTTGCATTGAAGAACACGAAATAGAAATTTTAGAGAACAAATCAACCAATTATATAGTTATATCTTCTACTGACCTCAAATGTCATTTCAAGCATACTTTTGGGTATTTGTAAGATGCCCGTCTCTCCCAGCTCTCCTGATATACAGATCCAGGGATTAGCCGTAAACATGGAGCCACCTAACTTCTTACTGGGAATGACCAACACATGGTATGGAATCACTGTTGATACAAAATACATAATTTATATATAACCTACTGCATGCAACACCCTTAACAGTATAGTACAAAGAGTGTGCAGAAATCTTTTCTCTTCTATCTTATTGATAGATATCATTTATTACACACCTTGAGTTTTTTTTAAAAAATAACTTCATGGACTTCAACATATTTGTCACCCTTTCATAACCTCAATAGACCTTTCCTATCTCACCCATTTTGCTTTTACTTTTAATATTTCAAAGTATATTTAGAAAATAATTTTAGAAAAAAAGGTTCAGTGTGCAAAATGCCTGAAATAGATAGGAAACAATTTCACTAAATAATAGTCACAAAGTTAAGGAAGATGGAAAGAATTTTCTTTTAAAATGATTCGGTGCTTCATCATGCAGTGGACATTCAAAATTCAGAAATTTGATGTTATCGTGGAATGTTAATTAAACAGTACATTACCATCAGGTGTGTATTCTAAGAGTCCATTTAGTTCTATACAATTTCACTTCTGAATAGGATCATAAGTGCCACCATTAATTTGCCAGTCATGGCAGCACCTATGTTACTTTTTTAAAAAATATCCAACTTGGGAATTAAAGCACAGCACTTTATATTAGCAGCATCAGAAACCAAGCCAACTGTAGACTATCAATCAGGTTACACAGAAGAGACCCACACATTTACATTGTGCCACAGTTGGTAAATGCATTGTATCGTACATAGTGCAGGGCTGAGTGAAACAGGCCAGAAAGGTCTCAAGATTAAAAATAAATGCAATCAAGTTACAGGATCATCTTGCATAAGATTCAATGGATTCATTAAGAGTTGACCAAAACTAGAAAATTAATGGTACTTTGCTATAAAATGGATTGGAAGTTAGTACATCTCATCAATAGTAACTCCAAGTAAATAAGAACTCCCCAAATGCCTCATCTCATTAATATCTTCCAGTTTTGACAAAACATCAACTTGTCTGGCCGCTCCACAGATGCTGTCTGATCTGCTGAGTGTTTCCAGCATTTTCTGTTTTTGTTTCAGATTTCCAGCATCTGCAGTATTTTCCTTTTCTTTTTAATATGGTAAATTTAATTTTCTCTTTTGATGCAAAGATTAAAATAAATTATTAAACTATAAAATTATAGCTTTAATTTGCAAATTTCTGAGATTTTAATATCTAGATGTTTCGTGTACAAACAAATAATCAGTATTGAATTTTCTGTTGAAAAAGGTCCATTGTTAAGTAGAACTGAATTCATTGTGAAACCCCTAGGTACAAAGTGAGAAATACAACATGGTTTTAATAATTGATTACAAATCTACATTTGACTATAATTTTTGTAAGGTATTTGTCAAAATTCAATAGAAAGTGTGATTTCCCACCCCCCCAAATTTAAATGCAAATTTTCACTATTACTAATGTATGAATCACAAAATGAAAGTGCATCAAGTAAATAAATATCAAATAAATTTATTGATAGAAAAGTTTAAAGATACTCTGTAGTTGCAATTACTATTAAGTCCTAAAAGTTCCTATTAATGGCTGAGTCATTTTTAGCACAGCAGCTACTTACTGATTGTTGTAAACACATTAGTAAAGCAGAAGTAATCCACTGCATTGAATGAAAGGAGGTGGTAAAGAAATTGTTCTTTTTCATCGTCGCAGCGAAGGAAGGCATAGCGTTTATAGAGTTTTCTGAAATAAAAACAAAAATTACATTCAAGCAAGAATATCTTCAGTTAAGGAAATAATTGAGAAAGGTCATTTAAATATGTTTGACCATATGTTGACATTGCGTCAGCATGTTTCTATATGTGCCAAACCCAATAAAACGCTAGTTATTGTGAAAAGTATTTTTTTTAAAATAAAGATCTTATATCCAAATAAATGTGGTAGTAATGTACAAGGAGTCATTGATACACAATAAGGTGAGTAATTGCTTATGGAAGGACAGACAGCACTCAAGTGTTCCCAGCAAAACAACTTTCAAATGAAACTGATGTATCAAAGTTAATTACCAAGTGTAAATTTGATACTTTTTAAAAACTTAAGTTATTGAGATAATAGGTTAATAGTTAAGATATAAAAAAAATAAAAACAAAAAATGCTGGAAATACAAGCACCTGAAAGAGAAAGGCGGGTTAATGTTTAACGGCTGGAGAAACCCAAAGTAATTTTTTTAAATTCCCTTCTGTGCCCAGCAGTGTACGGGATTAAACAAATGTCTAATTTTGTTCTCTTTATTTGTTCACAGGTTGTGGATGATGCTGGCGAAGCCACGTTTATTCTCCATCCCAATTTGCTGTGAGAAGGTGGTGATGGGCCTCTGCCTGATCTGCTGCAATTCTTGTGCTGATGGTGCTCCCACAATTGTCAGGTAGGGGACTCCAAGATTTTGACCCAGTGATAATGAATTACAGAACATTATCTATATTGTATAGCTTAAAATAAAGGGACTCCCATTTAAAATGTTAAATTATTTCATAGGTTGAAATGTCTTTAGCATCATAACCATGCACAGTAAAACAAGTTCCATGAATCTGTAGACAACACAATGAACAGCAATTATTGCTGAGGTGTATATTGTGCAATTTTCAATATAACACAGCAATGCAATACTCAAGACACCTATTAAAATAGGGCAAAAGTTTAAGAAGCAGGGTTAATTTCATCTCGAATTGCCAGAAAGGTGGCAGATGCTGGGATGAAAGACGCTACTTCGAGAAACATAAAAGAGCCGCAAATTCAATGGGCAAATTGGAACTTATGTCATCCATGAGCAACATCTCATCTTGAAGGTCTATCAAAGAAAAAAAATCAAGACTCTTCTATCCAGTGTTGGCTGCCAATAGACTAAGAAGTAGCTCACGTTAATCCCTTGTAAACAGATTCTAGTTCTATTATTGTTAAGTATTTTACCGTTTTAGTATCGCTAAGTCTTTTGCTTTTCTATAATTCATTTGTAAATCATTCTGACCAAGTGGTTTTAGCCTATAATGCACTGGTCTGGCAGTGTGTTACTCGGAATTCCACATATACTCCAATAAACCATTTACAGCAATGAGGTGTTAATTGTTAAACTTGCACATGCTAACCCTGTACAATACACTAAATAAGGACACAAGTTTCAGTTCACAAGGAAACTTGAGTCTAGCTCTGAACATGGGGGCAAGTATTGGGGGAAATGCCAAAACTGTAACAATGTTTACTGCCTAGGTTTGCACATAATAAATGGTTAATTGGAAATAGCACAGGGCCAGGTGGGGGGGGGGGGGGGGGGGGGGGAGTGGGGGCGGGGTGGTGGCTGTCTGTATTCTTGTGCCCCTTCTGCCACTGTCTTCAGGAGAGCAGGAAGGAATGGGAGGGGAGAAAAATGTGGGCAAGAAAGTGCCCTTAACTAAAAAGATTCACAGATGGAGTAATATGCTGTAGCACAGACACCATCAATTTATACGTTCTGCTTTTGCTACTTTGTTTGTACAACCAGAATGGTAGCAGGCAGGCAGGTAACAGTGTTTTTGAAAGCTCAGTCTTCAATCTCTACCACAGAATGTAAAATGCACATTCCGATAGGATTTTTCCTCCCTGTCCTTTAGCACCAGCCTATCACAACAATCACAAAGCTAATAAGGCAGACATGACCCAGTTCCCTTGAACCACTGCACACTATGAATAAATAAAATGGAGCAGCTTGCATCATGGATTATTCAATATAATCAGAGTCAGTCAGGCTGGCCCACTTTAAAATGACAGCAATCTAAGGTAATTCAGGCAACATTAGCAACTACCATGTATATTTAAAAAAATATTTGAAGACTTTTTTTTGAGCTACAGTCAAAGTGAAGATCAGACATTGCAAGACAGAAAATAAAAAGGAGAAAATAAGATATATTCATGATTCCCAAATGTGATGACAGCAAACACTATTGTGGGAGCAGTATCTATTGACTGCAGCGATTCAAAGAGAAGGCCCACCACCACATTTTTAAAGGTAACTAGGGATGGGCAATAAATGCAGCCTTGTCAGTGTCACCCACATCCCAAGAACAAAAACATTTTTTAAAAAGCTGCAATTTAAACACGTCCCGTATTAGCAACATTTATGTGATATATGAAATCTGATAAAAAAAACAAAATATAATTCCGACAGAAGTATGCTTCCGTGGTTTTAAATTTTACAGAAGCTGCAGTATTGTTCAACATTAAACAAATGGTCATATGATAGTAAATAATTGTTCAAATCAACACAGATGACTTGGTAATCGGTTGCAGAAGCAAACAATAAAAGGTTCTGAAGCTGTTTTCTTTTAAACAGGGAATGCAAGTTCATAACTATTTCAGGTCACTATAAATCAATGCTTATTAAAAAAAAAGCTCCAGAATAAGTAATTATTGATGAGTGTATATATGTTGCTGCACTGTGGATGGGCTGAATGGCTGAGAGAGAATCCTTTACAGCTTATCAATTTGAGAAAAGTACATGCTCCACTACAATGCTGTTATTGCATTTTAAAAACTTTTACTTTTCTCTGTCTTGGCATTTGATAAATAAAGGTAATCATATTTATAAGTATTCGTTAGACTCGTGGTGGCACTCTCACTTCGGAGTCAGAGGGTTGAGGTTTCAAGTCCCACCACTTCAGTATGTAGGAAGTGCTGCACTGTTGATGTCATCTTTCTTCGCTGACACCTTAAACCTGTTATGATGAAAGCAAAAGATCCCATGGCACTATTTGAAAATGAAAGGGGAGTTCTCCCAGTATCCTCGTCAACATTTATTTCTCAATCAATGCCACCATCAAAACAAATTAATTCATTTATCTGACTTGCTGTTTGTGGGACATGGTCATGTGCAAAGTGGCTGCTGCGTTTGCCTAATTAACAGTGATTCATTTCAAAAGTGATTAATTGACTACGGGACATAGAATCATAGAAGTTTATAACATGGAAACAGGCCCTTCGGCCCAACACGTCCATGTCGCCCAGTTTATACCACCAAGCTAGTCCCAATTGCCTGCATTTGGCCCATATCCCTCTATACCCATCTTACCCATGTAACTGTCCAAATGCTTTTTAAAAGACAAAATTGTACCCGCCTCTACTACTGCCTCTGGCAGCTCGTTCCAGACACTCACCACCCTTTGAGTGAAAAAATTGCCCCTCTGGACCCTTTTGTATCTCTCCCCTCTCACCTTAAATCTATGCCCCCTCGTTATAGACTCCCCTACCTTTGGGAAAAGATTTTGACTATCTATCTTATCTATGCCCCTCATTATTTTATAGACTTCTATAAGATCACCCCGAAACCTCCTACTCTCAACGGAAAAAAGTCTCAGCCTATCCAACCTCTCCCTATAAGTCAAACCATCTAGTCCCGGTAGCATCCTAGTAAATCTTTTCTGCACTCTTTCTAGTTTATTAATATCCTTTCTATAATAGGGTGACCAGAACTGTACACAGTATTCCAAGTGTGGCCTTACTAATGTCTTGTACAACTTCAACAAGACATCCCAACTCCTGTATTCAATGTTCTGACCAATGAAACCAAGCATGCTGAATGCCTTCTTCACCACCCTATCCACCTGTGACTCCACTTTCAAGGAGCTATGAACCTGGACTCCTAGATCTCTTTGTTCTATAACTCTCCCCAACGCCCTACCATTAACGGAGTAGGTCCTGGCCCGATTCGATCTACCAAAATGCATCACCCCACATTTATCTAAATTAAACTCCATCTGCCATTCATCGGCCCACTGGCCCAATTTATCAAGATCCCGTTGCAATCCTAGATAACCTTCTTCACTGTCCACAATGCCACCAATCTTGGTATCATCTGCAAACTTACTAACCATGCCTCCTAAATTCTCATCCAAATCATTAATATAAATAACAAATAACAGCGGACCCAGCACCGATCCCTGAGGCACACCGCTGGTCACAGGCCTCCAGTTTGAAAAACAACCCTCTACAACCACCCTCTGTCTTCTGTAGTCAATCCAATTTTGTATCCTGAGGTAGTGAAAGACGCAATGTAAGTGTAAGTTCTTTCTTCTTTCTAACACCATCCTGAAATCAATTACCGTACAAGGTTAAATGTGTTGCTATCACAATGTTTTTAAGCCAAGAACACTTCTGCTATTAGAAGACACCATGGGTACCCTTTAATCTCCTGTCACTTGCATAAGGCTCAACAGATTTTAAACATGTGTCATCTCATACTCTGATTACACAATGGGCTCTTCAGATCTTAAAATTCAAGAGATCTGATGATCTAAATTCTGGCTTCAAAAGCCAAATGTATTAAATAAAGAAGTTCAGATTAAAATGCAGCTTTGGGCTATCTTTATTAATCCCATGTCGAATATCAGATGCTGCTTTTTACTAGATAATTTCAAGTCTTTTCAGTTCCTTGTACTATAATCATACAGTTTCTAACAATACTAATTTGCAACTGAAGTGCAAAATGAGTTAAATTGCTCTTCATTAAGACTTTAGCGTGAAAGACACAAAATTATAAAGCTTAACTGAAATACAATAAACATTTCATTTTTTTGACTTGTTTTTTCCCTTGACTGCCTTTGTATGTGTGCATCTTGAGTGAGTGGTGGAATGGGTAAAACCAAGCTCATGCCACCTTCATCTAGGCAATGTCTGTTCAGTAGATAAAAACAAATTGAAATTTGTTCTTCTTTAAATTTCACTTACTCCATTTGTTATATACTTACAAAGTTTTAGAATATCTGCATTCCTTTCTACTTTAAAAAGGTCACAGTTAGAAAGTACATCCTTTTATGTATCCAACAGTAGTGCCATGTTCAGCGTGGAACAGGTCACTGATTCTGCTGGACCCTCAACACAGTACTGAAAATACACCTCAAAAATGACCTCTGAAAAACACTTCTCCAGAACAACACATCTCCTACCACTGTGATGACTACTTTCCTCACATTTTAAAAATTGGCTTTTCAAAACAAAGACTTTTCAACTAATGTTACAAACATACATAAAACGAATGAACAAACTTGCATTTATATAGCACCTTAACTGCAGGACATCCCCACGCACTTCACAACAAAAGGATTATTCTTGAAATATAGTCACAATTGTTATATAAGCAAATGTGGCAGACAATTTGACCACAGTAAGGTTTTTGGTGGTATTGGTTGAGGGAAGAATATTAGCGAGAACACTGGAAGAACATAAGAACATAAGAAATAGGAGCAGGAGTAGGCCAATCGGCCCCTCAAGCCTGCTCCGCCATTCAATAAGATCATGGCTGATCTGATCCCAACCACAAATCTAAAGAACACAAGAAGTAGGAGCAGGACCCGGCCACACAGCCCCTGGGCCCTCTCCGCCACCCACAGGGCATTGACCGATCCGAACTCAGCTTCATGTCCAATTTCCTGCACGCTCCCCATAACCCCTAATTCCCTTTACTTCTAGAAAACTGTCTATTTCTGTTTTAAATTTATCTAATGATGTAGCTTCCACAGCTTCCTGGGGCAGCAAATTTCACAGACCTACCACCCTCTGAGTGAAGAAGTTTCTCCTCATCTCAGTTTTGAAAGAAGTCTCTGCTCTTCTACCAGTACTGCCATGGGATCTTTTACATCTACCTGATCAGGCAAACTGGGCCTCAGTTTAAAGTCTCAACCAAAAAACAAGACCTCCAATAACACAGCACTGAAGGATCAGCTTAGATTGTGCGCTTAAGTTTTGGAATGTGATTTGAACCCACAATTTTCATACTCGGGCATGAGTGCAACCAACCTAGCTAAGCTGACACTTGATAAAGGATTAAATAGCATGCTGCACCCGAAGCATAAATATATGGACATCGAAAGCAACACCAGGCTAAATACGTCAGGCGTAGTTCTCCTACATTTTTGCTGAATGATGGGTATTTGGATAACAGTGTGAACTAAATATGAGTGCAAAGTGTTATTAACTTTGAACCTTTAAAAGCCATCATGCCTTTTTCAGAATACGATGAAATCAAACTTTGATCCATAGTAGTAAAAAGTAGTAACTGGATTCTAGTTTACACATGGATTAATTCAGGGAACAATCCAATGCAGGTTTAGTATTCACTCTGATTCCAGAACTGACATTAAAAGTTAGCTGAAGAAAAAACTTGCTGGATTTTACAATTGCCTGGTAGTTTAAACAAATGATTGAACAAATGAAGAATAGATATTCTTTTCAACTATATTATTATATCAGGATGTAACAGAAATATTCAAAGTCCAGCGACACAAAAGAAAGATCCAATCAGTCCTTGGTTTTTGCAACTAGAAACTTTCAGCGGGTTATAAAATGGCGAAGTGACAGAAATTGGGTATTACACTGTTCTCTATATTCCATCAAAGGGATAACCCACAACTGTTATTTAAACCAAATAGTATTTTTGTTGAAAAAAATATATTCTTTATAGTGGTTAAAGAGGATTTTTTTTTTACTCAATCCCTGCCTTGCATAATCTTATATTTGATTTTCAACATGTAACCCTATAACCTTTTCCCAATTTAAGTTGATGAATAAAATTCATGACAAAGAAATAGAACTAATGATTAAAGCTTGATGAAAAAGTAGTTTCTCTAATTTAAATTACCACAGTAGTCTCAAATATCAAAAGTAAAGCAAAAAAAGTGGAAATGTATTTTTCCAAGCAGGCAGGCCTTCAGTAACACCAATTCATTGAGCACATCAATAATTTGCTCGCGACCCCCAAAGGGATGCAAGAATGGAGTAAGGAGAAAAGGCAAGGCTCGTGGACCTCTGCTTATTATGCTCTATAGCTAGATGCTCAGGAACAGTCCATGAAGAACTCCTATTTTTCCTTCCCACAGGAAAGCTTCAAAGCACAAATAGGATGATTATAATATGTGCAAGGTTCAACGAAAGCTAGGAAGAAGACAATGACAGAAGGCGACAACCACCGATGACAACTCACTACGGCACACCAGAAAAAAAGCCAGAGTATCCAAGAGGAAGAGAGGACTGTCGCATACCATAGTAGCCCACTACTCAAAGAAGAGATCGTTTGATTTTATGCTAACGTCACAAAGGCACAGCCGTAACTCAAGAAATCCACCAATGATGCAATGAATACAGATTGTAAACTTGATCTTGCTGAATCCATATTGTAATCTTGGACATTCAACATGACTTTGTGATAAGCTTACTAAGCACAATCCAGCTAGGACTGAGGTGATGTGATACAATTAAATTAGTGTTGCATTTACGATTTAGATTTTTGATTCATGTTAAATATCAGCTTTCTTTTACTGTAATCACCAATACTGATTCTTATGACGATAATACCTACCGTAACAGCAGTTATAATATAGAGCTGAACCCTAGTTAATAGACAGAACAAAAGCTGTGGAAGTGGAATTCTGAGCCAGTCTGGTGATCAAATCACAAACTGGCAAATACTGTCTGCACATGCCTGGCTGAACATACTAGCACATGCATACATGGTATTTTTCTACACCGCAGGCCTGTTTCTGGCCAATTCTCACACTTCTCCAGTGTGCAGACTGTTCTGGCCCAATCTAATCTCTGCAATTGTGGTTTTAATAGCTCTGATAATTTGATTGGCTTCACAATGACATTTTGGGTTACTCAGGCCAGTAGTTTCTACTCTTTGTTAAATGGGTCTAAAATTATTGATGTATTCTGGCAATGTATTTCTATAAGCAGGCCAACCAGATTAATTCAAGAAAACAAGATAAGTCCCAGTTCAACTTCACAGGACACCAGCTTGCTTAACGAACTTAGAAAAAACAATCCTAATACAAATAGATACACTGGATTTTCCAGAGTTTTCCATGAATGGAATCCTCAAAACAAAACACTTTCTAACAAATAGAAATCTACACAATCAAACAACATCACAGCAAGGCGTGGATAGAATGACAATATAACTAACATGTACTACCAGGAGTCACAATGGCTCAACAAGTTTATCTAACAAGCAGCTGTGCCATATAGATCTTGAAGGTCTCTGGTTTGATACATGTGCTGTACGGAGTAAAAACGAGTCACAACTTTCGGGAAACAGGGACTAAGTGGGGAAATCACAAGGAAAAGGAGACAAGGAATTAATTTATCCAAGGCTTAAAACATAATCTAGGCTTTTAAAAAAAATTCGTTCACGGGATGTGGGCGTCGCTGGCGAGGCCGGCATTTATTGCCCATCCCTAACTGCCCTTGAGAAGGTGGTGGTGAGCCGCCTTCTTGAACCGCTGCAGTCCGTCTGGTGAAGATTCTTCCACAGTGCTTAGGTAGGGAGTTCCAGGATTTTGACCCAGCGATGATGAAGGAACGGCGATATATTTCCAAGTCGGGATGGTGTGTGACTTGGAGGGTAATGTGCAGGTGGTGTTGTTCCCATGTGCCTGCTGCTCTTGTCCTTCTAGGTGGTAGAGGTCGCGGGTTTGGGAGGTGCTGTCGAAGAAGCCTTGGCGAGTTGCTGCAGTGCATCCTGTGGATGGTACACACTGCAGCCACAGTGCACCGGTGGTGAAGGGAGTGAATGTTTAGGGTGGTGGATGGGGTGCCAATCAAGTGGGCTGCTTTGTCCTGGATGGTGTCGAGCTTCTTGAGTGTTGTTGGAGCTGCACTCATCCAGGCAAGTGGAGAGTATTCCATCACACTCCTGACTTGTGCCTTGTAGATGGTGGAAAGGCTTTGGGGAGTCAGGAGGTGAGTCACTCGCCGCAGAATACCCAGCCTCTGACCTGCTCTTGTAGCCAAAGTATTTATATGGCTGGTCCAGTTAAGTTTCTGGTCAATGGTGACCCCCAGGCTGTTGATGGTGGGGGATTCGGCGATGGTAATGCCATTGAATGTCATGGGGAGGTGGTTCGACTCTTTCTTGTTGGAGATGGTCATTGCCTGGCACTTGTCTGGCGCAAATGTTACTTGCCACTTATGAGCCCAAGCCTGGATGTTGTCCAGGTCTTGCTGCATGCGGGCTCGGACTGCTTCATTATTTGAGGGGTTGCGAATGGAACTGAACACTGTGCAATCATCAGCGAACATCCCCATTTCTGACCTTATGATGGAGGGAAGGTCATTAATGAAGCAGCTGAAGATGGTTGGGCCTAGGACACTGCCCTGAGGAACTCAGTGCAGTACTGAAGAGTTGCTACACTATAAGACGTGCTGCCTTTTGCATGAGACGTTAATTAAGTCCCCTGCTACTTGTTCAGATAGACATAGAAGCTCCCATGGCACTGTTAAAGAAGAGCAGGGGATTCTCCCGATGTCTTAGCCAGATTAACTGTAATTTAATCTCATTTGTTGCGTGTTTGTGGGGCTTTCCCACAAAAGCTGCTGTATTTTCCTACATAACAGTAACTGAACTTCAAAAGTAATTTATTAGATGTGAAGCATTTTGAGATGTCCTGAGGACACAAAGCATTATGTAAATGCAAATTATTTTCATAGAATCATAGAAAGGTGACAGCAGGAAGGAGGCCTTTAGGCCGGCTCTATGCAAGACCAATCCAGCGAGTCCCACTCCCCCACCCTATCCCCGTAGCCCTGCAAATTTTTACCCTTCAAGTACTTATCCAGTTCCCTTTTGAAGGCCATGATTGAATCTGCCTCCACCACTCTCTCGGGCAGTGCATTCCAGATCCTAACCACTCACTGTGTAAAAAGGTTTTTCCTCATGTCACCTTTGGTTCTTTTGCCAATCACCTCAAATCTATGCCCTCTGGTTTTTGACCCTTCTGCCAATGGGAACAGTTACTCTCTCTATCTAGGCCCTTCATGATTTTGAATACCTCCATCAAATCTTCTTGCAACCTTCTCTGTTCCAAGGAGAACAACCCGAGCTTCTTCAGTTTATCCACGTAACTAAAGTCCCTCATCCCTGGAATCATTCTAGTAAATCTCTTCTGCACCCTCTCTAAGGCCTTCAGATCCTTCCTAAAGTGCGGGCCCAGAACTGGACACAATACACCAGTTGTGCCCAAACCAGTGTTTTATAAAGGTTCATCATGACTTCCATACTTTTGAACTCTACACCTCTATTTATAAAGCCCAGGGTCCCGTATGTTTTCTTAACCGCTTTCTCAACCTGTCCTGCCACCTTCAACAATTAGTGTACATATACCCCCAGATCTCTCTGTTCCTGTACCCCTTTTAGAGTTGTGCTCTCTAGTTTATATTGCATCTCCTCATTTTTCCTACCGAAATGCATCACCTCGCATTTTTCTGAGTTAAATTTCATCTGCCACATGTCCGCCCATGCCAGCAGAGTGTCTATATCCTTTTGAAGTCTATCACTATCCTCCTCACTGTTCACTACCCTTCCAAGTTTTGTGTCATCTGCAAATTTTGAAATTGTGCCCTGTACATCCAAGTCCAAGTCATTAATATATAAAGAAAAGCAGTGGTCCCAGCACCGACCCCTGGAGAACACCACTGTACGCCTCCCTCCAGTCCGACAAACAACCATTCACCACTACTCCTGTCACTTAGCCAATTCTGTATCCATGTTGCTACTGCCCCCTTTATTCCATGGGCCGCAATCTTGATGATAAGCCTACCATGCGGCTCTTCATCAAACACATTTTGAAAGTCCATATACACCAGATCAACTGCATTGCCCTCATCGACCCTCTCTGCTACCTCATCAAAAAACTCTATCAGGTTAGTTAAACACCATTTGCCTTTAACAAATCCGTGCTGGCTTTCCTTAATCAATCCACACTCATCCAAGTGACTGTTAATTCTGTTCCAGATTATCGTTTCTAAAAGTTTCCCCACCACTGAGGTTAAACTGACTGGCCTGTAGTTGCTGGGTTTATCCTTACACCTTTTTTTGAACAAGGGTGTAATATCTGAAATTCTCCAGTACTCTGGCACCACCCCCATATCTAAGGAGGATTGGAAGATTATGGCCAGTACCTCTGCAATTTCCACCCTTACTTCCCTCAGCAACCTAGGATACAACCCATCTGGACCGGGTGACTTATCTACTTTAAGTACAGCTAGCCTTTCTAGTACCTCCTCTTCATCAATTTTTAGCCCATCCACTATCTCAACTATATCTTCCTTTACTGAGACTCTGGCAGCATCTTCTTCCTTGGTAAAGGCAGATACAAAGTACTCATTTAGTACCTCGGCCATGCGCTCTGCCTCCATGAGTAGATCTCCTTTATGGTCCCTGATCAACACCACCCCTCCTCTTACTACCCGTTTACAGTTTACATGTCTATAGTAGACTTTTGGATTCCCTTTTATGTTAGCCACCAGTCTATTCTGATATTCTCTCTTTGCCCCTCTTATTTCCCTTTTTACTTCCCCTCTGAACTTTCTATATTCAGCCTGGTTCTCACTTGTATTATCAACCTGTTATCTGTCATACGCCCCTTTTATCTGCTTCATCTCACTCTCTATCTCTTCTGTCATCCAGGGAGCTCTGGCTTTAGTTGCCCTACCTTTCCCCCTCTTGCAAATGTACCTAGACTGTACCCGAACCATCTCCTCTTTAAAGGCCGCCCACTGTTGAATTACAGTTTTGCCTGCCAATCTTTGATTCCAATTTACCTGGGCCAGATCTGTTCTCATCCCACTGAAATTGGCCCTCCTCCAATTGAGTATTTTTACTTTAGAGTGGTCTGTATCCTTTTCCATAGCTATTCTAAACCTTATGATAATATGATCGCTGCTCCCCCACTAACACTTGCTCCACTTGGCCCGCCTCATTCCCTCGAACCAAGTCCAGCAATGCCTCCTTCCTAGTTGGGCCAGAAATGTACTGGTTATTAATTGGATCCTTTTTATTCGTTCATGGGATATGGGCATCGCTGGCAAGGCCAGCATTTATTGCCCATCCCTAATTGCCCTCGAGGAAGTGGTGGTGAGCCGCCTTCTTGAACTGCTGCAGTCCACGTAGTGAAGGTACTCCCACAATGCTGTTAGGTAGGGAGTTTCAGGATTTTGACCCAGCGACAATGAAGGACCGGCGAAATCATCAGCCAACATCCCTATTTCTGACCTTATGATGGAATGAAGGTCATTGACGAAGCAGCTAAAGATGGTTGGGCCTAGGACACTGCCCTGAGGAACTCCTGCAGCAAGGTCCTGGGGTCGAGATGATTGGCTCCAACAACCACTACTATCTTCCTTTGTGCTAGGTATGACTCCAGCTACCGGAGAGTTTTTCCCCCGATTCCCAGTGACTTCAATTTTACTCGGGGTCCTTGGTGCCACACTCGGTCAAATGCTGCCTTGATGTCAAGGGCAGTCACTCTCACCTCACCTCTGGAATTCAGCTCTTTTGTCCATGTTTGGAACAAGGCTGGAATGAGGTCTGGGGCAGAGTGGTCCTGGCAGAACCCAAACCGAGCATTGGTGGGCAGGTTATTGGTGAGTAAGTGCCGCTTGATAGCACTGTTGACGACACCTTCCATCACTTTGCTGATGATTGAGAGTAGACTGATGGGGCGATAATTGGCCAGATTGGATTTGTCCTGCTTTATGTGGACAGGACATACCTGGGCAATTTTCCACGTTGTCGGGTAGACGCCAGTGTTGCAGCTGTACTGGAACAGCTTGGCTCGAGGCGCGGCTAGTTCTGGAGCACAAGTCTGCAGCATTACAGCCGGGATGTTGTCAGGGCCCATAGCCTTTGCTGTATCCAGTGCACTCAGCTGTTTCTTGATATCACATGGAGTGAATCGAATTGGCTGAAGACTGGCTTCTGTGATGGTGGGGATATCGGGAGGAGGCCAAGATGGATCATCCACTCAGCACTTCTGGCTGAAGATGGCTGCAAACGCTTCAGCCTTGTCTTTTGCACTCACGTGCTGGACTCTGCCATCATTGAGAATGGGGAAGTTCACGGAGCCTCCTCCTCCCATTAGTTGTTTAATTGTCCACCACAATTCATGACTGGATGTGGCAGGACTGCAGAGCTTTGATCTGATCCATTGGTTGTGAAATCGCTTAGCTCTGTCTATAGCATGTTGCTTCCGCTGTTTAGCATGCATGTAGTCCTGTGTGGTAGCTTCACCAGGTTGGCACTTCATTTTTCAGTATGCCTGGTGCTGCTCCTGGCGTGCTCTTCTACACTCCTCATTGTACCAGGGTTGATCTCCTGACTTGTTGGTAATGGTAGAGTGAGGAATATGCTGGGCCATGAGGTTAGAGATTGTGCTGGAATACAATTCTGCTGCTGCAGAAGGCCCACAGCGCCTCATGGATGCCCAGTTTTGAGCTGCTCGATGTGTTCCGAATCTATCCCAATTAGCACGGTGGTAGTGCCATACAACACGTTGGATGGTGTCCTCAGTGTGAAGACGGGACTTCATCTCCACAAGGATTGTGCGGCGGTCACTCCTACCAATACTGTCATGGACAGATGTATCTGCGACAGGTAGATTGGTGAGGATGAGGTCAAGTATGTTTTTCCCTCGTGTTCGCTCACCACCTGCCGCAGGCCCAGCCTGGCTGCTGTGTCCTTCAGGACTCGGCCAGCTCGGTCAGTAGTGGTGCTACCGAGCCACTTTTGGTGATGGACATTGAAGTCCCCCACCCAGAGTACATTCTGTGCCCTTGCTACCCTCAGTGCTTCCTCCAAGTGGGGCTCAACATGGAGGAGGACTGATTAATCAGCTGAGGGAGGGCGGTAGGTGGTAATCAGCAGGAGGTTTCCTTGCCCATGTTTGACCTGATGCCATGAAATTTCATGTGGTCCAGAGTCAATGTTGAGGACACTCAGGGCCACTCCCTCCTGACTGTATACCACTGTACCATCACCTCTAATGGGTCTGTCCTGCCGGTGGGACAGGACATACCCAGGGTTGGTGATGGAAGAATCTGGGACGTTGGCTGAAAGGTATGATTCTGTGAGTATGGCTATGTCAGGCTGTTGCTTGACTAGTCTGTGGGACAGCTCTCCCAATTTTGACACAAGTCCCCAGAGGTTAGTGAGGAGGACCTTGCAGGGTCGACTGGGCTTGGTTTGCCTTTGTCGTGTCCGGTGCCTAATGGTCCGATGCCAGGTGGTTCGTCTGGTTTTATTCTTATTGTGACTTTCTGTGGCGAGATTGTACAACTGAGTAGCTTGCTAGGCCATTCCAGAGGGCGATTAAGAATCAACCACATTGCTGTGGGTCTGGAGTCACATATGGGCCAGACCAGTTCCCTCGTTGGAAATAGGTCCAGATGAAAATGACCCCCCCACTTTCACTAGTTCTGATCCCATTACCTCACTTCCCTCTGTACATTTCCAGTTCATACTGGGTTGACTGAATTCAACATTATTGCAACATTATTGTATGTAATCATCCTTATCTCGTATAGCATACCACCACCACCTTTATCCTGTCCTCACAGTCTATAACAGTCTCCTTTTGTTAACCATGTCTTCAACCTGGCTATTAACTGAAGAAAGACGATTTCATTTTATGTATGTCCCTGATGTGTGGGTTTAAAATAGGAAATATTGGAGGATTTAATCAGAGTTTAAATGGGTTTTATACTGTAATTTAACTTAGAAACAAAAATCAAATATCAGAGCGCAAGTTCCCCATTACATATAGGAACATGAGTAAGCCATTTAGCCCCTCGAGCCTGTTCCACCATTCAATGAGCTAATGGCTGTTCAGTCACCTAACTCCATATGGTTGGGCAGTGTCCTAGGCCCAACCATCTTCAGCTGCTTCATCAATGATGTTCCTTCCATCATAAGGTCAGAAATGGGGATATTCGCTAATGATTGCACGGTGTTCAGTTCCATTCGCAACCCCTCAGATAATGAAACAGTCCGAGCCCGCATGCAGCAAGACCTGGATGACATCCAGGCTTGGGCTGATAAGTGGCAACTAACATTTTCACCAGACAAGTGCCAGGCAATGACCATCTCCAACAAGAGAGAGTCTAACCACCTCCCCTTGACATTCAACGGCATTACCATCGCCAAATCACCCACCATCAACATCCTGGGGGTCACCATTGACCAGAAACTTAACTGGACCAGCCACATAAATACTGTGGCTACAAGAGCAGGTCAGAGGCTGGGCATTCTGCGGCGAGTGACTCACCTCCTGACTCCCCAAAGCCTTTCCACCATCTACAAGGCACAAGTCAGGAGTGTGATGGAATACTCTCCACTTGCCTGGGTGAGTGCAGCTCCAACAACACTCAAGAAGCTCGACATCATCCAGGACAAAGCAGCCCGCTTGATTGGCACTCCATCCACCATCCTAAACATTCACTCCCTTCACCACCAGCGCACCGTGGCTGCAGTGTGTACCATCCACAGGATGATCTGCAACAATTAGCCAAGGTTTCTTCAACAGCGCCTCCCAAACCCGCAACCTCTACCACGTAGGTCAAGGGCAGCAGGCACATGGGAACACCACCACCTGCACGTTCCCCTCCAAGTCACACACCATCCCAACTTGGAAATATATCGCCGTTCCTTCATTGTCACTGGGTCAAAATCCTAGAACTCCCTTCCTAACAGCACTGTGGGAGAACCTTCACCACACGGGCTGCAGCAGTTCAAGAAGGTGGCTCACTACCACTTTCTCAAGGGCAATTAGGGATGGGCAATAAATGCTGGCCTCGCCAGCGACGCCCTCATCCCATGAACGAATAAAAAAAAAATCCACCTTAGCTCCACATCCCTTAATACCTTTGGTTAACAAAAATCTATCATCTCAGATTTAAAATTAACAATTGAGTTAGCATCGACTGCCATTTGCAGAAGAGAGTTCCAAACTTCTACCACCCTTTGTGTGTAGAAATGTTTCCTGACTTCACTCCTGAAATTCCTGGCTCTAATTTTTAGGCCATGTCCCCTTGTCCTGGACTCCCCAACCAGCAGAAATAGTTTCTCTCTATCTACCCTATCAGTTCCCCTTAATATCTTGAAAACTTTGATCAAATCACCCCTTAACCTTCTAAATTCCACGGAATACACCCCTAGTTTATGTAATCTCTCCTCGTAATTTAACCCTTGGAGTCCAGGTATCATTCTAGTAAATCTACGCTGCACTCCCTCCAAGGCCAATATATCCTTCCTCAGGTGTGGTGCCCAGAACCGAACCCAGTATTCCAGGTGCGGTCTAACCAGGGCTTTGTATAGCTGTGGCGTAACTTCTACCCCCTTGTATTCTAGTCCTCTAGATATAAAGGCCAGCATTTCATTAGCCTTTCTGATTATTTTCTGTACCTATCCATGACATTTTAATGATCTACATACATGGACCCCTAAGTCTCTTTGGACCTCCACTGTTTCGAGCTTTTCACCATTTAGAAAGTACTCTGATCTATCCTTTTTAGGTCCAAAGTGGATGACCTCACACTTGCC